>NC_058130.1:563269871-563334390 GCF_016433145.1 Gracilinanus agilis | reverse complement strand
TTTTTTTTTTTTAAATAGAATGCTACAGAAATAAAGGTGGAGAGGTGGTGCTGGAATATCCAGGTGACTTTGATGAGTCATAAGGGCCATATGTTTATTTTTACCACTAAATTTGCCCATCTATAATGAATAATGGAGTTTTAATAAATAGTAAAATCTCCCAAATACTGTCAGGGCTTAGAAGGGTGAGAGCAGGAGACAGAAGTTTATGGAGAAGACCCTGGCAGAAATGGAATGAAGAGCTTGGCCTAATAAATGGGACCAGTGAAGCAATGGTCTTCTTATCAGGAGCATAGCAGGATTCAGGGCTGGGAAACACCTAAGGAGGCACATGTAAGGGAAAAGGCCTCTAGAGTCAGATCCAAAATCCTGGTCCTGCTGGATGACATCTGGTAAGAGGAAAAAGAAACCAATTAAACCTTGAAGTCCTCCCTATGATACCTTATTTCTTTTACCGCCTCCTAATATTATATTGTACATAACACGCTACAAAGGGAAATAATGTGTTTTTGAACAAAAGAAGTCATGCATTTGCTCACTGCTATGTCAAGGGGAGAAGTGGCTTCCCAAAGGGCCAGGCTAAAGCCAGCTGGTCAGCAAACCCTTCTAGGGTTCTCCTGCATTGGTATCTATGCCAATGGAGTGCTGGCTTGTTCCCTAAGCATTTGGACTTTTTTGTGCTAGTTCATTTGGGTTCTTCAGTCTTCAGTATTAGCATCAGGAATGCATTGTAGAGAAGCCCCACTACAAATTAAGATAACTGTGTGTAGCAACCGACCCCAGGGGGAATATTTTATTGATCCCAATTTTTTCATTATTTGATACCTGTTCCAAATCAATATAAGCTAATAATTCTAAGCCACTTCCCTATTAAGAACATTCATTTCCAGTTAAAACCTTGGATTTGAACTGAAGAAACAGTTCCCAAGTTCCTGCTTCCCCTCTCCAGACCCTTTCCAGGCAAATGGTACTATTCTAAGGTTCTAAATACAAAGAGACCTGAGGAAAGAGGCAACAAAAGTTTTGTAGGTAATATTCAGCTCAAAGTATTCATAGGGCAAAATTTAGTGACTTTTGGACTCCAAGACAGATTACTTTTAATTGGGCAGTGAGGAATTCTGGGTCTACCAAAATCAGAAAATATTGTTGGCCTGCCAAAACATGATGAGCAGAGGTTTGAAGGTGAGAGAATTGGGTATGGAAGAGACATCTTAGTTCTCGAACCACTCCAGGGATGACAATAACTCCCAGGAACTCATATTTAAATGATCAACAAACAGAAAAGAATCTTCTCATCTAGTAATATTCTAGCTCTAAATGGTTCAGAACTCCTGGATGTCACTAATCAAATCTTAAATCGCTTCCTTTCCTGTTCCTTTCTCTTAGTTTTCACTGAGTCTTGGGTTTCTTCTTGTGCCAGCATTTCTAATATTACTACTTTCAACTGATAGACCAAACTGGAGAAGTTATTTTTTTTCTTATTTCCCATTGTCACTTCAAGGCTCTTCTCACACTACCATTACCTTCATACTTACCAACCAATTAAAAATTTTAATAACTATTATCTGTCAAGATCTAGGACATTCCCTTTCTTTCACCATGAATTTAGTTTCTGGCTCAAAGTCTTTTTCTCCTCCCAACTCCTGGCCCCTCATTAGGGAACTTCAATATATATATATATATATTGATGTTCTCTAAAACACTCTGATCTCCTATTTTCTCAACTTATTAATGTCCTATGTCCTACTGCAATAATTCACCTTAGTTATTATACACGGAAATATTAATCTTAAACCTAACGTTAGTTACACTAATATTAATTAACCAAAATTAATTAATAATTAAAACATTAATCTTAACCTAAATCTTTCTTTAACTCCAAAATGCTCCATTCTATATTCTGAAATTCTATTATCTGATTACAGTCTGTTATTGGCCTAACTCTCCCTCTATTTTGCATTCTCAAACCCCATTTCTCACTTTCATTGTTATCTACAATCCTTCTGTTCCTCAGTTCTTTGTGAGCTCATAACCTCTTCACTGGCTCCACTCTCTAACTCTAATCTTTATCCATATCGACAACTTGATGAACTAACCAGTTAAAGACTACTCAGTCCTCTTCTCTCCAATCCCTTACAACCTTACCCTGTTGATGATAATACCTTTCCAAGCCTCAGTCTTTGGTTATCTGTTGCTGAATGAAGCCAGAGAGAATAATGGAATTGCTCATGGGAAATTATAAATTTATGCTTTATAATTTCAATTGAGATCTTACTGTAGTAAGGCAATCTTTTTTTTTTAATTTCTTAATTTGATTGACTATCTTGCTTACCACAGTGGCTTTTCCACACCTTTAAATTTTTCCTAAAATCTCCCATATACTCCTTCCCTACTTTCTCATATGAGAACCTTGCCTCGTATTTCACTGAAAAAAATTGAAACCATTCTTCAAGATTCCTCTTTTATCCTTTTCATTTCCCATTACTTGATGAGCCTTCTATCACCACTTCCTCCTTTACCTCAGCTTACATGAAGAAATGGCCCCTTCTTTGCCAAAGTAAAACTCTATACATAAATGGTTTTATTTCATTTCATTTTCTCTAGTGGTCTCTCATTTATTTTCCATTTTTCCCCTTAACAGCTACTTCCTTACTACCTATAAACATGCCTTCCTCTCCCCAATATTCAAAAAAATCCCTAGTTGATCTCTCCATCTATCCCAAATGTCTCCTTTGTATTGTGGCTAACCTCCTTTAGAGGACCATATACAATTAATATTATTTGGAGAGAGGTAAACAAGTATAAAAATGGACAAAATTCCTTTAGTTTTGATTAGTAAGATATTATTTGTAATTTTGGAGAGAACAGTTTTAGTTGAATGATGGAGCCAGAAACCACATCCTCAGCTCTATGTTAATTATAGGGCTTCTTTTAAAACTCATATTCTAGCCCTAAGCTTTTATGCACAGTTCAGGACAGAGAGAATCCTCCTTGAAGATTATAATCTAAACATGAGCAAGTTTCACTTGAATAAAAGATTAAACCTGAGAAAATACATTAATCAGCTAGGAGGAATCATCTTATTTTGGAGAACTTGGGTCTTATGGCTGAGCATTTCTTTCCATATATATTAGAAGAATAACAAAATTTTGAAGGGAGGAAAACAGAGAAGGTTTCTCTACTAGTCAAAAGAAAAGGTGTTTCTTTTTCTAAAAGTATAAAAAAGAAATGGAGCATGGCAGAGTCCATTCCTCTCATGAAGAAGATGCAGTTCAGGATCTCAAGTGAATTAGAACTTAGAGTTAAAAAAGTTCCAGAGCCATATCCCTTATGAGGCTATAATAGGAAATGTCTTGTAATGTTGCAAACTGAAGCTGATTCAGCAGAGATCTCAAGTCCTGTAGAAACTAGTCAGAATTGTGCGTGGCATCATGGGAAGGAGAGTGATCCTGCAGCATCAAAGATGCATGAGTTGCCATGCCTCATCTGTTCTTATGTTCTCTAAAACTGTTAAATTTCTTTTTGCATTATTGTGTTAATTTCCCATTAATGATGTGTACATTTATGAAAGTATGTATAGAGGAAATATTAGATATTAGACAATTGAGATATTAAAGACAATATAAATATTAGATTATAGAGGAAATATTAGATTTCAACTTTTCTTATTGTATCATTTTATTAAATATCTAAGCTTTAAGTCAATCATGCCCTCTGATTGATAGGCAGAATTTTTTTTATTTTATCTTTTTCCCACTTTTCAGAGTTGAATGCTTATTTTTGAATAGGTTGGACATGTTTAAAACACATCCTATTCCAATTATTTATAATTTTCCTTTCTTAAAATTAGTATTTACCTTATTTTTGTTCCTCCTTTAATTCTTTGTTTCTTTCTCTCTCCTTTTTTTTCTGTGCTAACCAAAACTACTGTTATCTTTGGGATAGCATAATGTTTTCTTATGTTAATACTTTCTGGATTTTGGTCAGAACTGCTCTTTCTGCCCAGACCTTTGCTCATTAAATCAATGAATGAGTACCATCTGTCTTTAGCATTATATTACTCTTTGTCTTCTCTTTGGTTCCTGTTCTTAATCATTAACATAAGACACTCTTTCTCTCCCCATCCAAATAACACATCCCCTTATTTTATACCTTTTGGTATTCTCTTCCTCAGATTTTATTCTTTTTTCCTTCATATCTGTAGACCATCTAGAATCAACTTACTTCATTCCTCTTAAATTGTTAATCATGGCTCTATAATATATTTGTATATTCAGAATAATCACTTTCTGCCCTGCCCCTCAACAAAAGAAAAAAAAAAAGTTCCTTCTTCAAATCCATAAGCCCCAAAGTTCAATTTTTAAAGATTATCTCAGTACTCATTTTTTGACAATTCCATTTGGGAGTTTAGATCTTTGCTCACTATAACAACTTTGCATATTGCCCATGAATTTTTTAGATATTGAAATATTAATTATTCTGGAAACACTGTAGAAACTCAACTTAAAATCACCAATGCCACTATTCCTCAGTCCTGGCTGACAGTTTATTCCTATGTAACTGTTTGTGTCCACACAATTTAATCAAAGAATTGCCTATCTACCTTCTTATCTATCTATATATGTATCTTTATAAATATAAATTTATATATGGATATGGAAAGAGATGACCAAAGCTATAATAGTTATTATTTATGTCTGTGTTGATATGATGCAAGATGCTTACAAACATTTACCTAAGAATATAAATTCACAACAGGAGAGAATTAACAGAAACTTATCAAAATGACAAAATTAACAGAAATGGTTAACATGAAACTTAACAAAACAGCAAAGTGAAAAGAGAGTTCATGTTAATTAAATCTTCTTTTGGCCTGTCTGTCCAATTTCTTTGGGGCTTTGAGAACATACTCAATTTTTGTAACTAATCTATTATCACCAGATTGTACAAAAGGGACTTCAAATTTACAAAACTGAGTTAAGGCATGTCTATTGTACCAGAAAGGAGGAACAAAATGTTCAATTCCTGTCACTTAACAGATGAGGACAAAGAAGATATACTTGTAAAGGGACTGTCAAAAGGATAACAAGTGACAGTTAGCTTGTGGCAAAAGATGTCTCATTCTTAGGGTGGATCTGATTATTCTTGTTTCTGGGGAAAAGATTTCTTTTTCATAACTTAATGGAGTGTTCTGTTAAAATCAGGAGCTGCTTCACACCCTGCTGATCAGCCAAAAAAGCTTCATGGAGTATCAAAAACAATAGCTCGCGATATCTCCTTGCAGTTTGTATAAATCAATAAAAATCATCTATTTCTAACTTTTGCTGAGGCAAGTGCAGAACTGAACTCCAGTGTGATAAATCGGTTAAAAAGAAAAATATATCTATCTTGTTTCTAGAAAATAACAAATTCTATTGTAAAGGAAAAATAACATTTTCAAAAAGAGTCAAATTCAGTTTAATAAAAAAGTATATGAGGGAATTACCAACATTTCATTATGATTGCTATCAGGATAACAAATGTCACATTCATAGATTGACATGCACATATGATTCCATTCACATATTATATGCAAAGCACAAAGGCCCAGGAATTGACCACTTTATAATTGGATAGGGAAATAAAACAAAACAATGTCTCTGATAAAAGAAGAATGTGATAAATGAAAGGAGGTGTTCAAGGAATGTGCTAAGAAAATAAATGAGGAGGTAGAAATCACTTTTTACTGGAGGAGGGAAGGGTAGTAAATGGGGAAATAGTGAAGGTTTCATGGAAGAACGGGTGCCTTCCTGTGCCTCCTTTTGGCCTTAGAGTTGAGGATAGAGACATTACAGCACACACACATTGGTAGATGCGGGGATGGGGTTAAAGAAGAATCCATTCTCAGCATGAAGCATAGTTTGTAAAAAGATTCTGAGACAGAAAAGGGTATGATTTGGCAATGGCATGGTAAGAACTCTTATTTAAATAGAATAAAGTTAGACAGATGGCCAAAATGTGATGATGAGATAGAAAGGTTGGTTAAAAACAGTTTAATGAATGCTGACAAAAAGAGCTTATTTCAGTAGGGTGATGCAAGATTTTGAGAACATATATGAGATCTAGAATTGTTAGGAAATTTAAGAAAAATTATCTAGTCAGTTTAGTAGTTGGATGAAATGATTTTAGTACAGCATTAGAACAAATTGTAAAAGATGGCTGTATGGAAGAGGGGATGAATTTAGGATAAAAGACCCAGATATCTTTTATTGACTACACTTTCACAATACATTTTTGAAATATTATAATAATAATGAGAGCCGGTTCTCAAATGTTATTATAGAGGGGAGAGAGAGAGTCTATATGGGGTGAGACCCTCTTTTAACTCTCCCCTCCTGCCACATATAAACTCCTGAGAGACTTTGAAGGGGTATCACCCTGAAACTGGGTGACCTGGATGGTCATGTTGCCCCACAGGAGTTGAGGACAAAGCTTCTCTATATATAAGATGAGGTATTGGGTACCCCAATCAGATTCTGAATGAGGGTGGGGTTCACGCAAGCCTCCCTGGAGGTCAGTCAACTTCACAGCCTCCCAGAATCCTCTCTGGTCCCAACTGTCAGTAACTGTCACCAACAGCCTTCTTCTGGCTCTTTTTGTCCCATCTCCCATCCTTACACTATTTAATTTCTTCCTTAAAAATTGTTTTATCCTTAATTTGTATTTCTTGTACTGTTAATTTGAAAATTATATTTTTATGTGTTAACTTATTTTATGAAAGCAATTTGGCATATATTTGGACACATACATTTTTCTAAAACTATATTTCTTCTTTTATTTTGTTTACATTTATTTAAGGTTGACAGGAAAAATTGAAATGCAATATTATTATTTGTTTGAACCATTAACTTTGTAAATCATTTAGTTGTTCCTTTAATTATTTAGAAACATTGACATTGGGTGCATATGTTAAGTTGAAATAAGTTGAAATCATTTCACTGTAAAATTTAACTCTGAGTACAATAGTTTCCCTCTTTATGTCTTCTAATAAAATCCATTTTTGACATTGTTTTATTTGAAATCATAACTATTATTCTTGTGTTTGCTTGTGTATGTGTGTGTGTTCATCTGAGTCATAATGGTTTAAAACATCACTTCCCCACCACACCTTTATCTTAACTCTCTTTATAAGTTTTGGTTTCAGCTGTATTTCTTCAAAGCAGTATATTCTTAATTTTGTATTTCTTACACATTCTACTCACTTTTTACTTTTTATTTATTATGTTTTCATATTCAAAGTTGATGGGTTTTTTATATTGCTTCATAATTTTCATCCTATATGATTTCCTCTCTATCTTTTTACACTGCAATTTATTTAATTTTTAAAAAATTGAATTTGTTGTCTTTATACACACACTGACATATTTTTATTCAGTTCTTCATCACCTCAACACCAAAGAAGGCATAATTTGGCAGAATATATAGATTACATCCTTTCTTTTACACTTATCAAGTCATTGGCCAAAGGTGAAAACTCTCAAATTATTTTAAAATTATTAAATAAGTTGCTATATTCAGTGTTCTATTGGTTCTAATAATTTAACTCTTCATTCAGTCTTTGTCTTCATTATCATATAATTCTTTCCAAGTATTGTAAAATCATTAATCTGTTCATTATTTCTTATGAATCAATTGTATTTCTTCACAGTCATATACCACAATTTGTTTAGCTATTTACCAATTGATTAATATCCCTTTACTTTCCAGTTCTTTTTCACCACAAAGAGAGCTGCTATAAATATTTTGAAACATATAGGTTCTTTTCCTTTTCCCCTAATCCTCTTTGGAAATAGACTCAGCAATAGCATTCCAAGGGCTAAAGAAATACAGAGAATTATACATCTGGGATGTAATTCCAACTTTTTTTCCCAAAATGATTGGAATAATTCGTACTGAAACTATTCTGTTTTCCCCACTTTTCCACATCCCCTCTAACATTTGTCATTGGGCCCTTTTATCATTTTAGCCAATCAGATTGGTGTGAAATGATCTCTCAGAAATGTTTTTGTTTGTGTTTCACTAATCAGTAGTGATTTAGAGCATTTTCCAATGCAGTTCCAATCAACTGGTCAAAAATATATTTTATTGTGCTAGGAAAAATAATAACAAAATTCATTTTGAGCAATGAAAGGTAAAGAATATCAAAAGAGTTAATCAAAAAGGTTATTATACTTCTGACTAATCTCTCTCTGAATCTTTCTCCCTTTTACAGTCATTTTTTGTAACCCTTCTGAATGGAATTCATGTTTGTATATGTGTGTTTGCACATATGTGCACATGCACATGCTCTCTTCCAGTGAATTCAGACAGGATATCAATTAGGTGGTTATTATAGTAATTTAGACAATATTTAAAGATGTGACAACAAAAATAATAAAAGTTCTATAATTATATGAATATATGCAAAATAATCTTTGACAAAATACAACAAGCATTTCCATAAAACATGGGGATGCATAGGTGTGAATGGATTTTCTCTTAAAATAATATTAAATATCTACCTAAAACCATTAGCAACTATTATTTATAACATGTTTAATGTAAATACCTTCCCAATAAGATCAGTAGTAAATCCAGATACTCATTAATTCTGATATCATTTAACATCATATTATAAATATTAACAAGGCAATAAGAAAAGAAAAAGAAATGGAAGGAATCAGAATGGGGAGATAATAAAACTATCTCTTTTTGCAGATGACATGATAGTATATGTGGAAAATCCTAGAGATTCTATTAAAATGTTAGTTGAAATGATCAATAATTTTAATAAAGATGAAGAATACAAAGAAAAACCACATAAATCATCAGAATTCTTGCATATTTTTGAAAATTCTATAAGAAGAGATAAAAAGAGATACTTCATTAATAAAGTAACCAGATAACTCCAAAATAAAAATAACTGGAAAAAGAATAAAACAATTGGAATTTTATCTGCCATAATTTAATCCAGGGACTACATGAAAATATTTATAAAATAATTTTACACAAATAAAATCAAGTCTAAATAACTGGAGAAATATTAGTTTTTTTATAGAAGGGTAGAGACAATATAATTAAAATGGCAAAACCACCTACGCTGATCTACTTACTCAATTAAATCCCAATTAAATTACCAAAATATTTATTATTTATCTAGAAAAAATAATAAAATTTATTTGGAACAATAAAAGACTAAGACTATTAAAAGTATTAATAGAGAAGAATTAAAGAAAAAGATCTAGCAGATTTGAAATTATATCATAAAGTAGTAATTATTAAAACTGTTACTGGCTAAGAAATAGAAATGTGGATCAGTCAAACAGGATACACAACAAAGAGTAGAAAAAGATTATAGCACCCTGTTTTTGAGAAAAGCATAGATCCAGGTTTTGGGTATGAGAAATAAATCTCTAATACAGATTGCTGGGACAACTGGAATGAAGTTTCAGAAACTAGGCATATTAACTATCAGTTTTATGGATAGGAGAAGAATTTATTAATCAACAAGAGATGAAGAGCATTGTAAGATGTAAAAAACTTAATTTAAAGTATGTTAAATTGAGAAGTTTTGATACAAATAAAACAGATATTGCCAATATTAGAAGGAAAACAGAAAATTTGGAAAATAATTATAAATAATTGCTCAGATAATGGTCTCATATCTAAAATATATTTAGAAAATTTGGTTAAATATAGTTATATGAAAAAAATGCTCTGATTAGAGAAATGCAAACCAAAACAATTTTGAGATATCACTTATTAGACTGGCTAATATAACAAAAGAAAAAATGACAGATATTAAATGAGATGTGAAAAAATGGTGACATTAATAAACTATAGGTAAGATTGTGAACCATTTTGGAAACAATTTAAAATTTTACTAAGAGAGTTATAAACTTGTGTATACCCTTATATTAAGCAATATTATTGCTGAGTCTGTTTCCCAAGGGGCTCAGTGATAAAAGGAAAAGAATCTATATGTCCCAAAATATTTAAAGTGGCTCTCTTTGTGATGGCAAAACAAAAAAACAAAAACTAAAACAAAACAAAACTCTGAAATTGAGGGGATGCCCATCAATTGGGGAATGATTAATCAAATTGTGGTATATGACTTTGATGGAATATTACTGTGCTATAAGACACAATGAGAAGGCTAATTTAAAAAAAATTGTAAATAACTACATGGGAAAATGAACAGTAAAACTAGGCCAAGAGAATATTATATACAACTATAATTTAATACTTAAAGAATCACTTGTGAATATTGCCTCCATGAATGAACTGAGAAATACAACCAGAGAGACATTATATATATATGTGTGTGTGTGTGTGTATATATATATATATATATATATATATATATATATATATATATATATACACATATATGTCTCATGGATGATGCCCTCTATGATGTGAGAAGGGAAAGGAAGAGATGAGATACTTGTAAATATATTCTATTACTAAAAAAAGGACCTGACCTAGGATGACCACAGTGTGTACAGAAAGGAAGGGTTTAATGTAAGAGATGTAGATATAGAATTGGATTTTAAAATGGACACTTTTGTGAAGTAGAACAAAGAATCAATAATTAGTTTGGATTACCAGTAGAATGATGGTCCCATATGCATATAGAGTAGAATTTGAGGAAGGTGATATTTTTTGGGACAGATATGATAAGTTCAGTTTCATGAATTTGGGGTGTTGCAAAGGTAACTTTTCATCAGAGTATATACTACTGGACTAGATTTCAGGAGGAATTTTGAAACAAATACAGATTTTAGAATCATGAATTAATGAGTAAATAAAACATGAATAAATGAATGAATGAATGAGTGAATAAATGAAAATGTATTTTAAGTGCTGAAAGTGTCAAAGACTGAACTAAATGCTAAGGATACAAACTGAAGAAATCAGTTTGATTACCTGGGTGTTGAGTAACCTTAGTTTGAAGAAAGGTTGTTACAACTTGACTTTGACAGGATAAGGGGAAATGATTTCACGTAGAAATATTACCAATAAATAACATAATTTAATATTAATTTTCCTCAAAGACCTGCTCTGTTTTCAATGATCTCAAGTTTTAATTGGGGGAAAGACTCAAGAAATGTCAACTGCAGGGTCTATAAAAAAGCATAGAATGTAAAAATAAAATATGGTCCTTTGGAGAGGTGGAGCAATAGGAGATATTGGTGAAACCTTCTATAAGGATGATAAAGTGAATTTACTTAGAATCTTTTCTAGTGACCCTACAGCTGATTGTGGTTTATAATGAATCAGCTAATAGAAATAAGTTGCTCACTTGACTCCACCTGTTACCTCTGACTAATGAGGGGGTGATTGGTTTCTCTCAGTTAGTAATTAGATTACAAAATGAACTCAAGAGTAATAAACTCTGATATTTTGAACTCTATTTCTGACTGCATTTGTTGAATTTAAACCTAAAAGGTCAGTAATCTTAAAGTTGCCTTCAGTAATGACCAGGGGACAACATGGTAACTGACAAACTTCCTCTTGGAATGTTGAGAATAAACCAGGTCAGTATCAGCTTCTTTTATATGAACTATTTTAATTATGATAAATAAAGTAAATGAAAAGTTGGGATCAATAGTAAGGAAAGAGGGATTAAGGATGGATCCTAAACCTTATTTGTATATTGAATTTAAGCTAAATCTTCAGTAGATTCCTAAAGATGCTGATATCCTGAAGCCTGCCCGGCAGATTGCCTGGCCAGGCCAGAGGCCTGACTCTGATTGCTTGATGGTTTATCACAGTTCAAGATGATTTTGATTTTATAGTTGATCTTCTTGTTGATGTTTACATTTGTATATGGATGTTGAATGATGAATAAAGCTGAATGCTGACACACACAGAATAATAGCCTATGAGCAACCTAGGGACCTAATCCTAACAGTTATCAGTAACTTAGCTAAGAGACAATGCTGATATGATCCTGTCCTACCAACAGTATCTCAAAATTGAGACCCTGATGTTCTAAGTTTTCCTCCTTTTATAGACACATCTCAACTGACTTTTAGTCTCGTGCCAGCTCAAATGCCCTCTCTGCATTCTGTGTGCCAACTCAGTAACTGGCAATCATGCTGGTCCAAAATGTTTTCTTACAAAAGTATTTACAAGAAATACTAAAGGTGAAGCAAAAGATTAGATAGCAAGACCTTTCAGTCAGTGAAATGACAGTGCTAGGGCAGTAAGAGAATGGTTAATGTCTATGTGATGTGGAGGTAGGAAAAATCGTAATACCTAGAAGACATTAGAAGGTAGTGGAAGGTTCAAATGATAAGGCATTGTGGTCACCATTTCCTCAGGAATTGGTAATTCCCATCTAATATAAGACATATAAGCAAAATAGCCGTCACATCAGGTTTTGTACCCCAAGGGAGAAGATGTGAAGGAAGAAGACAGTTGGGGGAGGGAGGTTCCTCTGGTGGTAGTTGTTCTTTCTGGTGACAAGCCACTCAAAAAAGTTATATCTGAATCCATAGGAGTGGATGAAATCATCCCAAGAAATAGAATATGAGATAGTATACAATAATCTAATGGAAACTTCTTAGGCAACTTCAGGTAAGAGGTTATTTTGTTTTGTTTTGTTTTTGATGGGCATGAAGAAGGAAGAGCTGGCAAAGGAGTCAGAAAATGAGAGATCATGAATAAGAATAAATCATTGAAGAAAAGATAGGAAATAGTATGTAGGAAAATAAGAAAAAAATGAGAGGAAAAACACATTTGTAACATATGTAGTATATGCCAGACTTTGTATTAAGCATGTAGTCAGCAGTGCTAACAGGGCATAAAAGCTAACAAAGACCAATAGACAGAAGGTTAAAGAACAATAAGTTATCTTGCAAAGAGCGGTTTCAGTAGTTTAGGGGATAAAAGCAACTTTTCAAGAAGCAGGGAAGAGTTTAACTTGGTACGAAGTAAAGGCAGTTCGTGTAAACTGTTCTATAAGAACTAGAAGAGATATCATATCTTCAGATTGTGGCAGGATCAAATGAACATTTTGTGTTGAATATAGGATCCTTAATATTCTTATTTGAAGGCAATAGAAAGTATGTAGTAGGCAGAGACTGAAGATGAATGAGATAAAAGGGACGATTGATGGAGCCAGGTCATAAAGAAGTCAGAAGAGTCACTGTCAGTCTGCTTTCAGCATCATAACCTACAGCTCTTTGCTGCTACAATTATTTTGTCTCCCTTCTCCAACCTTTCTCTCAGTTGTCTTCTTCCCTAGTGATCAGAAACATGCTCAAATCATTCCTGTGCGAAAATAGGTACATATTAAAAAGGAAATAACCAACCTTCTTTTGATACTATCACCTCCTCAAGCTATCATATTTGTTTCCCCTTATCCTTTAAGTGCCAAATTACAAAATCAGTTTCACAAATGCAAAACCCTTTCCTTACATGTAGGCTCCTTGACCCCTCTGGAACATCTGATAATGTTGTTCATCCTGTATTTATTGATATTTTCTCAGCCTTTCTGACTACTCTCACCTGATTCTCTTTCATTTAAGAATATCCATTTAAATTTGTGGTTTCATAATCTCAAAGCTTGTATATAGAAATTAAAAAAATTCAATCAATCCAACTGTATTAAACCAATTTTTGCTTCAATTTTGCATTAAACTATTAGTTTTTTTAAAATTTTGTTATGATTGTTGTCATTATTTATTTATTATTTTTGACCAAAGATAACCATGCTGGGGTTTAGACTAAAGTCTTTGTGCCTATTGAAAATCACTCTGTGTTAAGTTGATGTCTAAGCCAAAAGAATATGGGAAAATTATGTCTTCCTAGAATATAAGTTCTATTCATAGAACCTCAGAATTAGAGGGACCACAGAGGCCACATAATTGAACCACACATCCAACAAGTTTTTCTCTCCAATTTACCCAAGTAAAGGATTAGACATTCTATAGCCATTGCCTAATAATGTCTAATGAGATCTTGAAACAATCCATTTGACTACTAGATAATTTTAATTCTTTTTTCCCTTGTATCAACTATATATCTGCTTTCCTACTATTTCTACTCATTTCTATATTGTCTATTACATTTTGTAGAATAAATTTAGTCCCTCTTTGATATGTTAATTAGAAGCAATTTTGCTTCTCCTAAAGACTTCTCTTTTCCAAGCTAGACAACTTTGTTTATCTAATTGATCTTCAAATGTGGCATCTCAGAAGAATATTATTTATTTTTATTTTTCAGAAGAATAAGATTATACCCAAAGGTGCCACATGATTTTCTCAAGAACACTTATACAATAACAATCAGATGTGCTATTTGAACCCATATCCATGGACATCAGAGGCAGCTCTTATTTCACTGTCTCATTTTACCTCCTGGATGATTTTCACAACCCTAGTCACCTCTCTATCTTATCAACATTCTCTCTAATATGAAGCTGAACATTAGATAAGGTCTAGCTAGGGTAGACTAAAGCAAGATTATACTTCCTAAGACCTCAAAAAATATGACTTTTAAAGCAGCCCAAGACTAATCTAACTTGATCCTGAGTTATACATTCTAATTACTAGTGTTTTTTTAAATTTTTACTTATAACAATACACTGGCTGAGACATTGTAGACAGAATCTTAGTGTCAGGAAAATCTGTGTTAAAATATGTCATCTGACTGTGCACACCTAGGCATTCTATATATTCAGTTGCCTTGTAAGTCTTTAAAATTATGTTACAAAGTCATTTCAGGAAAGGTTATACAGAGTAACAACAATATAGTAAAATGATCAGTTCTGAGTGACTTAAACTATTACCAGCAAGGCAGGAATCTAGGACAACTGCCTGGGACTCTTGACTAAAAACCACAATAACAACAACAACAAACTTTTCCACTACTCCAGAAGGAACCAGAGGAGTATGAATGCAGATTGAAGCATAGCATTCTTCATTTTATTTCCTCCATGAATTTTTCTTTCATGTAAAAGATATATGTCTTCTTTCACAATATGATGAGCATGGAAATATGTTGATAATATACATTAAACTTATATCATGCCACCTGCCTTCTTAGGGAGGGATAAAAGAGTGGGAGGGAGGGAGAGAACATGGTTTACCAAATGTCAGGAAAAGATTATTAAAAATTGTGTTGGGATATAAGAAATAAATAAAGTCTCCTCTTTAAAAATCATTGATTGTAAAGGATTTTTTCTCCTAAGAAGCTCTTAAAAATATACATATTAAAATATATCTATTTTCATTTCTCTATAGTTATGCATGTACATATATATATCAGTATATATTTGTCAATAATCTATTTTATCTGTATCTCTATATCTAATTTTGATATAGTTATTGGTCAATCATTCAGTTGTGTCCAACTCTTAATGACCCTGTGGACCAAACTGTCCATAGGGTTTTCTTTTTGTGTGTGTGCATTCTATTTTGATGAATCTTTTTTTGAATATTTTCCCATGGTTACATATTTCATGTTCTTTCCCTCTCCCCCAAATTCCCCCACTCCCGTAGCCAATGCACAATTCCACTGGGTTGTTATATGTATCATTGATTAAGACCTAATTCCATATTATTGATAGATGGACTAGAGTTATTGTTTAGTGTCTACATCCCCAATAATATCCCCATCAGCCCATGTGTTCAAGCAGC
The DNA here is from genome assembly GCF_016433145.1 of Gracilinanus agilis. Lineage (NCBI taxonomy): Eukaryota > Metazoa > Chordata > Mammalia > Didelphimorphia > Didelphidae > Gracilinanus > Gracilinanus agilis. The sequence continues at coordinate 563,318,722 of NC_058130.1, read as the reverse complement.
TGTTTTTCTTCTGTGTTTCTGCTTCCACAGTTCTTCCTCTGGATGTGACTAGTTTTCTTTCTCATAAGTCCCTCAGCCTTGCTCTGGATCCTTACATTGCTTCTAGTAGAGAAGTCCGTTATATTCGATTTTACCATAGTGTATCAGCCTCTGTATCAGCCTGGTTCTGCTCCTTTCACTCTGCATCAATTCCTAGAGGTCTTTCCAGTTCACATGGAATTCCTCCAGTTCTTTATTCCTTTGAACATAATAGTATTCCATCACCAAGAGATACCACAATTTGTTTAGCCATTCCCCAATCTAAGGACATTCCCTCATTTTCCAATTTTTGCCACCACAAAGAGCACGACTATAAATATTTTTGTACAAGTCTTTTTCCTTATTATCTCCTTGGGGTATAAACCCATAGGGTTTTCTTGACAAAGGTACTGGAGAGGTTTCCCATTTACTTTTTTAGTGAATTAACTCTATCAGAGATTAGGTGATTTGCCCATTGTCATACAGCTAGTAAAAGACTGTACCAGATTTGAACTCAGCTCTTCCTGACTCTGAGCCCAATACTAAATCCACTGAGCCAACTTTCTATCTAATATTTTCTTAAAACCCTTATCTTCTTTCTTAGAATCACTACTGTGTATTAGTTCTAAGGCAGAAGGGCAGTAAGGGTATGCAATGGGGGTTAAGTGACTTGCCCAGGGTCACCCAGCTAACAAGTATTTGAGGCCAGATTTAAACCTAGGACCTCCAATCTCTAGGCCTGGATCTCAATCCACTGAGCCATCCAGCTACCACTCTATCTAATCTAATCCATAGCAGTATTATATAACTCATTTAATTGACCTCAGACACATAGTTCTACTGATTTATGACACGACAATTATGCTACTAAATTTCATTCATATCAATTTTTTATCAGATAAGTTTTGGGTATAGATAGGTTCCTCCCTTATGTAATGATTAAAAATGATAAAGGCTGATATTATGAGGAAACCTATAAGCCCCCAAATATCTCTAAATGGAATCCCAGAAATTCTAAATAACACACTTACATGCCATTTTTATATCCATAAGTTCTGAGGACCTACCATACCTATCAATTATCATTAGTTTAAAGATTACTCTGACATCTATTCAGCCAACCCAATATTCCATAGATATTCATCTAGTTTACTAATATTATTCTTTTAATTTGGACAATGAATTAAAGCAAAAGGCAAAAATGTAAAAGGAATTCACTAAAGGATCATGTTATGAACTTAAAGTGTTTCATATCACCATTTTTTAAGACTGGAGAGTACATGTTTTATAAGCACACCCTAGGAGAAAACTGTAAAATCCCACATGGAGACCCTAAAGTGTCGAATCCTTGAAAGAAGATCATAGACAACTGGTGAACAATGTCCTTGCAGCTTTTTCCCATCCAGACTAAGAAAAGTTCATTTGACCTTTCAAAAAAAATACCACTTAAAGCACTAAAATCAAAATTTTCATATTAACATATTTTAAATATGTAAAGTGTTTTGAAAATGGCATTGAGTCTTGCAAATAAAGGATGCTATTATAAAATGTAAAATACTTTATATCAATATACATTTGTTATGATTTTATCTATTATATAATAAATTTGAAAAGGTTTCTTTTGAGGAAAATATTTCTATCAACTTTCATCAACACATTTTCTAAACACTTAGTGTTAGATGTTTTCCTGGAACTCTTAAAATTGAAATGATTTGTCTAAAATGTCACAGCCAGTATGTGTCAGTTTTAAACCCAATTTTTTCTATGTCCAAGGTTACCTTATCTCTTTTGTTAATTCTTTAAATTTATTTTATTATTTTTCATTACTATGCATTTGTTAAGAAAGGCCTTGGATCATCTTATATTTTATTCCCCCACACATACCAATTGATTGATGTGACATGTGTGTATTCCTCACATGTGACACTCCATTGGCCAACTTCATGCATTTTCACTGGATATATTCCAAGTCTGGAATGCTCTTACTCTTTATTTCCACCTCCTAATTTTCCTCCAAGTTTAGTTTAAATCTGACTTTCTGCAAAGGTTATTTTTCAATGGTCCTCCCACCTCTATATGTGATGTTAGTGCCTTCCCTCTGTGGTTGGCTCCTATTCACACTGTGTTATTTAAGGTTTATATATCTGTATGCATGTTTTCTCCCTCATTAGAATATGAGCTTCTTAATGGTAGATATCAGAATTTTTAAAAATTTCCTTTGAATTATCAGTCCTGGCCTCAGTGTGTTAAGTGATTTTTAACCATTGATTGATTCATGAAATCAAAGACAAGAAATATATATATATATATATATATATATATATATATATATATATATAAAGAGATAATGAAAAGTCAAAGAATGCACAACAAAAAAGAAACTCTGGCCATCTGTTGATCTCAAAGGTTGACTGATCAGCTACCCACATAAAATATAGGTATCCTTATGATGTTGAAAGTACTTGTGGAAGGTCCCAATTCATTGGAAGGATTCCAAGTAGTGCATTTAATAAAGGACATGGGAAACACACACAAGATGGCTGGATATGGATAAGTTGTGGTCATTGGAAAAAATTCCCCATTGATTAAATCTTATATTCATTAATAGAGTTTGGGAATAATATTTGATCATATTTAATATATATATATATTATCAATTATATGCTTAGCATATAGAAAATATCCCAATTTCAAATAGCCAGTTCTTGAATGACTAAATTAGTCCTGCTAAATTTCAGAGAATTTTTACAGCCTTTCAAAAACATTGGATCCTTTGCCTTATAATCTAATATAAATTTATGATTAATATGATTTGTAATTAATCAGCCATATTACTCTATTTCTCAACATTCCTATTTTAGATGCAAATTTATCATACTTTTTGTATCATTCAATGTGAAAAACCTGCTTTCGTAGGACAGGAATCTTAGGGACATGGTGGTGTCAGTGTGATTGAATGAGCACATTTAGAGATTCAAATGATATTCACAGAGGTTGTCCTACTGCCATCTGCTAACTTTTTTTATACCTTTTCTTTCTTAAGATTACATACAGGGTTGGTATGGATATTACATAATCAACATACGTCTTTTCTTGGAGATAGTAAACAAGTTATACATGAACCTTGTTACCAACAACCTTGTTACTAACAACTTCTTTATTCCCCAGTAACTTCCAATAATTTTCAAGGTGTGTTTATTTGTCTCCTTGGCTATGGGGTGGAGAAAGCAGTCTAGTCAGTGGAATGGGACATACCAGCCTTTGAGGGCAATTTCTCCATTTATCATCTATTGTTAACTACCGAGTCAGGGATCAGGGAGGGGGGAGACTTGGAGAATATTCTGGCCTGTTTTTGCAGGCACTTGTGTATCTTATATAGGGTTTTTAAATCTTTAATATTAACCAACTATTTGCTGGTTTGTTATAGGGACACTCTAGAAGAATTTCTGTATTATTACATATAAAATTGGGGCTTTTCCTAGGAGTTTGTAGGGGGCTTATAAGGGTTCTAATAAGAGCCTATAGTGTTCTTCTTTATTTCCCTGGGGCTGAGTAGGGATACTAATTACTAAATATGGAGTGTTGGTGAGAAAAGAGTCATACAGGGAGGCCTGGGTGTGAATGTATCTTCCTGTAAATCTTGCCTTGTAGATTTCAGGGTCCACGCATGGCCTTGTCATCCGATGTGAACTTGATGGTTTTAGGAATTCAAATGCCTCTTTCTTTAGATATACTTATTTTATTTTGCTCAAGTAAAGGGATATTTTGACACTTCAAAGAATATAAAAACTTGAATTTTGAATTGCCCTAAGTAATATATTAAATTTGGGTATAGTCCATTTGTCTATCTGACAATCAACTTTATAAGGATTATAATATGATTATTAAGAATAGATGACTAATAAATAAGATCATTCTCTCAATTCCTTATGTTACTACATAAAGCTTCCTATTGACCCTTGAAAGTTTATGTGACCTCCTCTAATCTCAAAGGTATCATTTGAATTCATATGATAATTTTCTGTTCACTGAAATATCATTATACATACATAATAGGTTCAGAGCAATTTTCTTGTCCACCTCTTCCAAGAAGCATTCCTTATTTTTTTTATTCAGTAAAGCTCTTTTCCCCTTTAAATATCAGTTTATTTCTTACTTGAATTATTATTTTAAATTGTAATTATTTGTGTATTTGTCATATAACAAAAGGTGATATGACAAATACACAAATCCAGCAAGTTAGAAGTAAATATTCATTTTATCTCTCCTAGTTCCTTTCACGGTTGTCTTAAAACAATATACTTTTAATTAATATTTATTACTGTTAACTTTCCAAAGCTTTTCAATTTTGGGGTTTCAAGGAGGATCAAGAGGAGTGAGGAAGGTGGTGGGAAGGTAGAAGAGCAATCTTTTAGGGAATTCATCCCTGGTTCTTTATGCTTAGTACAGTCTAGATACCAAGATTCTATAATGGAAAGACCAAGGATACTATAACTTCCCTGTACCCAAGCTAGTCCAAGGAGCAATGACAATTTAAAAATACATACTTTTAAACTCTTATCAACTAATGGCTTTTAAAAATTCATTTGGTGGGGTTACTTGGATAAATAAGGAAGTGAATATAGGACAGCTTGAGAATCAAGAAATAAATGAGAGAAGAAAGAGAATGAAAAAATGGTCAATGTTTATTTTAAAGTATCTAGAATGTATCAGCATTGTGCTAGACTGGCATAATGAATATTAAAAGTAAAAGAATCCTTATCTCAAAAAGTTTACACTCTAATTTGGAGACAATAATTAAATATGTAAATATATAAATACATAAAATAAATTAAAATAGTTATGTATAATATAGTTGGTAAAGGAGGATATTAATGTGTGGAATAATAAGGAAAAGAGAAAGCTTTAGATTAAATAATATAGCTTCACAATTTAGCCTGCTATACATAAGTTGGTACTCAGTTTTGTTCATTGACAGGCATCACCTCTTTACAACAAAGATGAACTTGCATTTAATCTTTGGCAAAGGTAGCACAGACACCTGATATACAATGTGTAAACATTCTTATATTATGGATTCAATTACTTTGCTAGTTGGGGTATACAAGGTCGACAGGGATTAGTATCTTTGGTATGAAGGATTGCCTACCTCTTTATTCAGGGCTGCTTTTCTCATTTTAACATCCACCTGCCACTCAGCTCTCACCTGTGGCTCTAAGAAGTTATAGCATCCACTTTGGCCAGATCCTGGTAAACCATCTTGGCCAATTGGCTAAACCATATGGAGGATAATCAAGAGACCTCAAACCCATCGATATGTTAGGGATGGTGGGTCCTACCCCATGCATCCTCCTAGCAAAATAGACAGAGAAAAATGATTTGTTCCAATAGCCATGGAAATGGTTGAGGCAGGTGCAATCTAATGCTTAAAGCCTGGTTAGATATGGAAGAAGCCAAGATCATCCATTTTATCCTGTGCCATCACCAGTCATCTTGACTTTTATTTTGCCACTAGAAATGGAAGACTGGGAGAAAGAATGAAGTTGACAATTGGTACAATTCTGTAGCACTTAAATATAATTTTTACTTGAGTCAAAAGACTTCAATCATATTTTACATTTTACTACATTATTACTAATTCATTTAATATTTCAATACTAATGTTTTTTAGTTTAGTACTACCTCAGAAGTCCTGTGGAAATGGGCAAGAGAAGCACTAGATACAGATATACTGGGAGCTAAAGTTACAACCTTGCACACAAGTGTCCAAGGGCATAAGGCCATCTCCCTTGAAGTAGCAGTAGGACTCAATAGTCCACTGGGTGTCTGAGATGTCTTTTTAAAGGTCTACACTACATACTGCCTGGCATAAGAAAGGGACTATAAAAGATACCTAACTCTGGCCTGCTTACTGGGGCTGGTGAGGATCTTACCTTGAGTTTTAAACAAACAAACAAAAATTTACCAAAACATTTATGAAAATGATTCCACTAACTATTGGTATGATGAACATGTGCACTCTAATGGACAATCTAAAATATAGTCGAATCAAAAGATGAGAACTTTTTATTGAGAGAGAACTCTGCAGATATTGCATCCAATTAGTAGGCCTAAATGAAACAAGACTGACAAATGAAATGAAATTTTGAAATGAATGGAAATGAATGCAATTTTCCAAAATTGGATACACTTTGTCTGTTATGGTTGCTGTGTTGAGGAGCTCCATGAAGCTTTGCTAGTTTTTGCAAGCAAATATAATCTAGTCAATAAGCTTGTATTTGTACCAAAAGGGAGTGAAGAATAGGCTTATGGCAATGAAATTGCCATTTGTCAACAGTGCATATGATCCCATTGTGACAAATTCCAATATGGTCAAAGAAAAAATTTATGAAGAATTGAAGTCAAACAATTAATATCATCCTTCACCAACTATCTTTTATGTCACTACCTTGTATTTTTTCTTTTCATGTATTTATGCTCATATTTATATATTTACTTGTCTCCCATTAGAATACAAAGTTCTTAAGATTAAAGATTCTTCCATTCTTAGTATTCTTCATACAAGTCTAGCTCAAGAATTCTAGGTACTTAAAATATTCATTCTTGATTTTTTAATTCTCTTTCTTCTTATTCATTTCTTGATTTTCAGACTATCCTACATTCACTTCCTTATTTCTCCAAACAACCCCAACAAATGAATTTTTATAAGATATTAGTTGATAAGAGTTTAAAAATGTGGATTTTAAAATTGTCATTCTTTCTTGAGCTAGTCACACATCAACAGGGTGCCAAAAGAGAACAAGCTTTCCAAAAGAGGAAAAGCTAATAATTTTAGGTGCCTTTAAGGCCAGAGTAGGTATAAAATATACAACATGGCAGGGAGTCCTTTGGAGCAATGCAGTCAGAACTAGAAACAGGAATGGTCACTTGCTACTCAACATTTGTGTATCTCATGACCTTCTCATTTCCAATGTTGTCTTCTACTTACCTAAATGCAATAAAACTTCACAGATGTACCCTTAAAGCAAATGCTGGCATTTAATAGACTGTTGTTATAAGAAGAAGAGACCAACAGGATGTGAGCAAGAAAAGGCTATGTGTGGTGCAAAGTACTAGACCCATTATAGACTTCTCTTTTCCAAACTAAATATTTGAATTCAACAAAGGCTATGGCCCCAAGGCAAAGATAACTACCAGAAGATTTAATATCAACAGAATAAAGTCCTTCCCAGTGCTTGAACAGTTTGTTGTTTCTTTGGAGGCACAGCTGGACTAATATACAATTGGCAAGAGGGGAGTAGAAAAGGAATAGTTAGCTTTTAGAGATCTGGTGTAACCTGGGACAGAATACGCATGAATATCAAGATTCATCTGAACTATAAACCAACACCATTCCAAGCAATCCCATTACTCCCACTTGAATTGTCTTTGAAAGATTTTGAAGACCATCTGGTAAGACAAGGGACAAGGAATTAAGGTTCTTTCTCAAGTTTGTAAGAGGTAAAAAGGGGGTTGGGGTTGAATATATTAAAAGGTTAGGTTGCCAGGGAATTGAATAATTATCAGTCCCTAATTAAAGAATAAATTCAAGTCAAAATGACTTTTATGAAAGTTTATTTACAAAATATAGGAGAGAGTGGAAGTAGAGAGATGAGAAGAGGGTAGAATAAGAGATTTGTATTTAAGTCTGGGGTTTACTCCAGCAGGACTCCAGAGGCCCAGCCAGAGCCTAAAAGTCAATTAACAAGGGTATTAGCCACAAGGGCTTCTCCCAATCAAGGGAGCCTCCAGGAGGCTAGTACCTACTGGGAGATTAAAGGAGTCAGCCTTCTTCACTCACCAAGTATAGTTCTAAGAGAGATTTAAGAGCAGTCTCATCAAGGTCTCAGGATCCCAGGTCTAGAGCTTCTCTAGATCCAAGCAAGAACTGGAAGAGAGCACTGAGCTCACTGAAATCTCTTTTTAAAGGGGCCTCTTTTGTGTCACTTCCTGTGCCTTCCTCTTACTTTAAGTGTCCAATCACAACAGATACTTTTCTTAGGACTTCCCTGGAGGCAGTCAGTAAATTTTGATTTGTCACTCACTCTAGCACAAGTGGGTTACAGACCACCCAACTTGTGAGTTAAGTGAAGATGTTTTCACCTTTGGTGATTAAATCTAAAGGTGGGCGGGTCGATTTAATCTCATTATCACAAGTTGAACTGCCAAACATTCAGAATTTACTGCAAAGAGTACAACTCCAAAGGGCTTCTCACATGATTCAAATGCCAAATGTACATTTCTCTAAAAAGACTATATTTGGGAGGACTCACATAAGGCAAGTTCTCACATAGAGGTAAGAAGAGACACAAGGGCATTCTTAAGATATCTCTGAAGAACCTTAATATCAATTGTGAGATATGGGAGACCTTGGCACAGGACAATATTTTATGGCATGACCACATCAAAAAAAGGTGTATACTATATGAGAAATGCAGAATTGTAATAGTTCAAAAGAAACAAGAGATGTGAAAATTTATAGAAACCTCTATTCCAAATGTTCATATCATCTATTTTGCTTGCCTTGTGGTAGGGTCTCTTAAGATAGTTTTTTATAATAAGTAACATTTATATAGCATCTGGAAACTTATAAAATGCTTTATAGGTATTATCTGATTTGAATCTCTTTTTTTAGTTTTATTTTGATTTTATTTTAATAGTAAATTTATATATAAGTTTTCTAAAGCTTTTTGATTCATATTGTCTCCCTTCCTTTTTCCCTTCTACCTCCTAGAGTTGACAAGCAATTCAATCTGTATTATTACTCAAAACATATCTCCATATCATTTTTAAGTGAATAATCTTTTAAAACCAAAAACCCAAATCCAAAACCAATAGACATAAAAATAAATGATAAATCATATGTTTTCATCTGCATTTCTACTCCAACAGTTCTTTCTCTTCAGTGTGGCAAAAATTATTGATCAGCAGAAACAGAAATAAAAATACAAAGCCTCCAAGACAAAAAGAAATAGGTTTATTGAGAGAGGGCTAGGGTCACATTAAAGCCATACTCTAATCAAGACCAAAGACCTTGAGCCTTGTGAGTGGCCTCCTTATTGTTATAAAAAGTAGTAAGGTAATCTGTGTGGGTCTCACAATTTGGGTATGAGGAATGATAATGGGGATATAGGTGATTATAAGGTGATTGGAGAGAATGAAGGTAAGAGAAGGTATATAAGAAATAAGGGAAATGGGGTATGTAGGAGTGGGCATCTCGAACACATTTATTCACAGAGGCTAGAGACAGAGCATATTGGGGAAATAGGCTGGATCCTTCAAGCAGAGAAAGTATCTCTATGATGTAAAGGAGTTTAGGCCAGTCAGAAATGTTTTAACTCTGGCTGGAGTGCTTCTTTTTGTCAGTTTCCAAAGTTCCTCGAGGGAGGAGTTGAAGGGACTCCTCCTTGTCAGTGAAAGGAGGAAGTCACAGGTAGGTATTTCCTCCTAAGATGGATGCCCGCAATTCCCCTCAAGAAATAAAAGAAAATTATTCCTTCTCTCTTTAGCCTTTGCCTTAATCTTTGATACAATGATTCACCAGAGGCTTTGAGTAGGTAACAAGGGGGATTTATTAATCTCAGGTTAATCAGAGGGAAAGAGGTTCAGGGTTTTCTAATTGCTGCTAAGGAGAAGGGTGATTGTGGGTTATGGGTCACAGAGAGGTTTAGACTGAGAGAGCCTGCTCTCCCAGTCAGGAAGATTTGACTGCCTTTTAAATAAAGACCTTATCAAATCACTAAAAGTAGGGGTAACTTATTTGAGAATATTCTACTTGTCTATATAAACTAAACCAACAATGTCCAATCACCAAGCCCTCCCTTCTACCCAGGGTCCAAAGGAAATTCAGGGGAAGGGGAGGGATATAGATGGAGAGATCAGGGAGATGTCCAGAGAAATGAAATAGATCTTAATTTCCCCAAGACAAATAAGCACAGGCCAAGGCCAAAGCAATTAGGCCAAAGCCAACAGGCTAATCCAAAGCAAAAGCCTCCAGGCACATTGGAAGCCAGAAGGCAAAAGCCTTGTCAGTTGGAACTTCATCTCTATTTATAGCTTCAAGTTCCAACTGACTTTCTGAAGATTCTAAGATCTTTAACTGACTTTTTGTAACCATTAGAAATTACAGAAGCAAAGAGTTTCTGTTAGCCACCTTGCATTATACTAAATTGAATGAGAAGCATGAAGATCATACAAGCACTTGAACAGCTTTCCATACTCTAGTCAAGACCAAAGACCTTGAGCCTAGTGAGTGGCCTCTTTAGTTATCCAACAAATGATGCAAAAAAAAATAACTTTATACTTCTTCCAGAATCAATATGCATGCATAGTTCCTCAAGTATCAGCCTTAGAGGTCTCCAAAGAGTCAGATCTTTTCATAGTTCCCCAGCCATTAAGTAAGATCAGATGACAGGTGTTTTTACACTAAAACTTCAAATAATAGAGCAAAAGTTTGGAGAAATTTTAGAAAATCCTTGTGATCACTATTTTTTGAGAATCCTATTCCTAGAGTAAAGATTCTGTAATAATGATTCCTTAAGAATAAAGCAACTGGGGGGCAGATGGGTAGCTCAGTGGATTGAGAACCAGGCCAAGAGATAGGAGGTCCTAGGTTCAAATCTGGCCTCAGACACTTCCCAGCTGTGTGACCCTGGGCAAGTCACTTGACCCCCATTGCCTACCCTTACCACTCTTCTGCCTTAGAGCCAATACGCAGTATTGACTCCAAAATAGAAGGTAAGGGTTTAAAAAAATGAATAAAGCAACTGGCATATTTCAGAGGACTAAAGCATAAAAATGCTGATCCTATCATAACTGAATCTAAAGAAAGGTAACATACTGATTTAATGATACTAACATCAACATTTGATGAGCTCTATGCATATTTATGTCATGCTAACTCTTATGCTAACTTGCAAATTCTAAAATAATATTTAAAAAAGGGGCTAGGAGATTTTTCATTCCCATCAGGTAGATAGCATTCTTTTTCATAAGTCCCTCAGAATTGCCCAGAATCATTGTATTACTGTTAGTAGTGTGCAGTTTATAATAAATTTTAATATGTTGTCTTCTCATTGTTATTCTCTTCAATGAAATTAGTGATGTTTTCTAGAATTTGTTCTTTGACCCACCAGTTTCAAAGAATTAGAGTATTTAGTTTCCAATTAATTTTTAATTTGCCTCTCCATGAACCCTTATTGATTATAATTTTTATTGCATTATCATCTGAAAAATTAGAGTTTATTATTTCTACTCTTCTGTATTTGTTTGTGAAATACTGATATCTTAGTATATGGCTAATCTTTGTATATATACCATGTACTGCTGAAAAGAAAGTATATTGCTTTTTATCCCTATTCAATTTTCTCCAGATATCTATTAAATCTAATTTTCCTAAAACTTCATTCACTTCTTTTACTTCTTTCTTATTTATTTTTTGGTTAAATTTATCTAGTTCTGATAGGAGAAGTCTGAGGCTTCTCAATAGTGTATTTTTGATATTTATTTTCTTTTTAAGCTCCTTTAGTTTTTGTTTTAAAAATCTAGGTGCTATTTGGTGCATCTATGTTAAGTCATGATATTTCTTCATTGCCTATACTACCTTTAATCAAGCTGTAATTATCTTCCTTATCTCTTTTAATCAGATCTACTTTTGTTTTAGCTTTGTCTGAGATCATGATTGCTACTACTGCATTTTTGTTTCTGCTGAAGCCAAATAGATTCCTCTTCAACTTCTTACCTTTATTCTGTGTGTGTGTGTGTCTATCTTCTTCACATACATTTCTTGTAAATAACATATTGTAGGATTCAGGATTCTGCTACTTTTTCTGTTTTTATGGGTGAGTTCCTCCCATTTACATTCACAGTTATGATTACCATCTGTGTATTCCCCTCCATCTTAATTTCCTCTTTTAATTCTGCCCTTTCTCCTTTCACTCTTTCCCTTCACACCTGTGTTTTGCTTTTAGTCACTCCATCACTTCCCTGTCCCTTATATTATTCTCCTCCCAACCTCCCCTTTTTGATTCCCCTTCTACTTCTCTATAGGATAAGATAGGATTCTGTACCTCAATGGATCTGGCTGTTCTTCCAGAGATTGAGTCCAGTTCTCATTTATTTTTAAGTTTTGTTTGTACTTGTTTGCATATCACCATCTCCTGTTGTTTCTGTGCTTTGTTATTGTTCACATAGACATTTTTAAGCATTAAATGTTTCTTTCCTTTTTGCTCATTTTTCTACCCTTTTTTCCCCCTGTGACCTGGGAATTCTGAAAGTTGCTTACTAAATATGTCTCCTCTGCTGCTGGCTTGCTGGATTTTGCAGTGGGAGCTATTTTGTCCTGGGGCTAAGTCTATACTGCAGCAGGGCAGGCCTAAAAGGGTCCAGTGCTCTGGACTTCCCAGGCCTCACTGTGGGCTGGTAGGGCCTGGGACTTCAAGTGTTTGGTCTTAGATATTCTTTTGCTGAAGTAGCCTCCACAGTGGGATCTCAAAGCCAGCCTATGCCAAATTGCAGAAATCTAGGGCAGAAAGTCAGGGGACACAGGAGTGGGGGGTTGGGGAATAGGGCTACACTGCAGTTTTGCTTCCCGTTCCCTCTTATTCTGTGAAAATCAACTCTCTCTGCCTACTTTTCAAGTTGTGTACAGTAGGAGAGACCTCTCACACCTTCTTGCTATTTGTTTTTGAGTCCTGTCATTTTGAGGAGATTTTTAAGGATTGGTTAGGAATGATTGTTGGAGCAATTTAGGCTTTCACTGCTACTAAGCCACCATCTTGGATTATCTTGAGATTTTTTGATCTGATTAGTTATAGTCAGACACACTGTACAATGATCCTGACATAGTGATGTCATTTTGGTCCTCTTCAAGTATGAATGACAACAGCCAACCATCCAACCAACCAACCAAGCTTGCAAATTAAGAAATAGAACTGATATAACAGAAACATAGATGAAATTTATTTATTCTCTAATTCCTTTTGTTGGAGGGATTATTATTTTACAAAATCTTTATATATTTTCAATAACAGGAAAAAAAATTTGGAGTAAACAGACATAGGTACAGGTCTACACTGCTACATTTAGTACAGAATGTAATTTTTTTAACCCTGCCTCTCCATTACTAAGCTCATCAGTGTAGGACAGAACACAGAATTTTAGAATGAAAGTTTGACCTAAATGATGGTAACTATCAGAAATGACACACATACAAATTTGCATATATAATATATACCAACTTTTATATATTGCATGATATATGTATGTGTGTATATATACATGTGCATGTATATATATTTAATGTTTTACATAAACATATACTATAAATAGTACTATATATTATATATAGTATATCTATATCATTCTCCTTTTTATATATATACACAAATATACATACATACGCAGAAACACAAAGCCCAATACAAACATATCTATTCATATTTCTTTCAAGAATCAGTGTAATTGAATGGAGCCAAGATCACCCAATTAAGTTAGCCTTTTTTCACAGTTCTTTCAACACATCTCTTCTATAATCACTTTTTAAAAAATGAGCTAAGTCTAATTCTGAGCAGAAAAATCAAGGAAAAAGAATAAGTTGATTTTGCTGCCCTGGGCAGTTTAGGAAGATATAAAAGACTATAAGCATTTGGATGGGGGACAACTGGGAAGGTTCATGTGGTTGAAGAGGCAACATTTGCTGCCAGACTACGGACAAAGAGCAACATAACACCTAGGAAGAAAAAAGAAGCCTGAACATTGGGTCAGAAAGAGATACCAGTGCATCTCTCTATCAGTTGGAGCAGAAAGAGATCACATCTGCCAGTTCTGCTGTCTGTTCTGAGTTTGTGAAGATAGGATTAACTCTCCCCTTGTCTATTTTTAGCTAATCAAAACAAGAATTTAAAGTATCCCCACCTACCATTAAGTATGAAAGTTCACAAGTCACTTAGAAGAGTAAGCTCACATCTCCAAAGGCCACTGAGCCCTGCCTCCCCCCAAACTGGGCAGTGCTAGGCAAATCAAAAGACTGCCAAAGGGCATGATTTTGATTCAAATATGTTGAGATGAACTCAAAAGGAGTGTGGAATGTTAAGAAGGATGTACTGGGAGAAAAGGGAAGGAAGAAGAAAAAATTAGTAATGGGAAAGGGAGTGGCAATGCTTACATTGTTTCATTGTCATATGAACTTCTTTAAGGAGGGAATAATGTATATACTGGTATAACTGGGTATAAAAATGTATATTCCCCATCAGAAAAGAAGGAGGAGAAGGGCATAAGAGAAAGAGGGGTTATCAGAAGGACAGTGGATTAAGGGAGGTATGGTGAGTAGAAATGCAAGGAAGGTAAACTAAGTTTTCTGGGTAAGATAACAGTTTATTAACAGTGACCAACATAGCTGCTAATTAAAGAGGTCAGACATCCCTCACCCCCGATGTAACAGAAGTAAGTAACTGAACCCTGGATTAACTGAATTAGGGCCAACAGACTTAAAATAACTAAATGGGTGACCAATAAATATATCATAACATGATTACCATTCTCTAACCCAGCCCTTGAAGGTGGATAAGAACTTAGGAAGTGGGTAACACCAATATTGAGGGAATGGCAGTTAGCCAGTTACCAGTTTCCAGCCAGCTGGGGAAATAACATAGGATTATATATATATATATATATATATATATATATATATATATAGATATAGATATATATATAGATATATAGATATAGATATATAGATATAGATATAGATATAGATATAGATATAGATAGATATAGATAGATAGATATAGATATATATTTTAACTGGGTTCTTACTAGGGTGTAAGGATAATAAACAGGAATCAAAACAAAGTTTTATTATGGAATAAAGAAATAAAAGATGGGGAACAGGGTTCCTTAACGAGGGGTACTATGGACTAATATTTGGGACAAGAGACATCGATTTCTACTATCAACTGACTCAAAATAATAAGATTCAAGCAGTATAGGAATTTGGGAGTCTCACTCCTGGATCCTTGTCCACTCCAGTGTTGCTCTCAGATGTCCAAAGGTCACAGATGAAATACAGCCAATAGATCCAAGGAGTAAATAACAAAGAGATGATTCAGCCTTGCATTTTCCCACAGAGTGGATAGTAACTTGGAGATGCTTCCCAGGGAGTACCAAAACACTCTAGGCTCCTAGGTCAGTGGATACCAAGTGCCAGTCCCAGAAGTTTCTGTGTAACTCCCCTGCTACATTCCAGGCTTTTTAGAATGTTCAGCTTCTGCCATCCTGCTTGGCAAACTTTCTCTATCTACACTTAAAATGCTATTTCCTTATTACACTCCTTATGTTAACTACCCTGAAAGGATTGAAAAGACCATATTTATTGTGACTCCTAAAGAAGGTGGGTTGGGTAATAGAAAAATCTTACAATTAGCTGCAGCTGGTGAAATTGGGCTGGATTTCAGATGTGACTGATTGCACCACTTTCTGACAATTAAAGAATGCTATTGCTTTATAAGACCGATCTGCCTCAAGTAAACTTGGTTAGGAAAAAAAAAATAACCTAATCATTGCCTCAAATGCCTACCCCTCTTATCCTTTCCCTTGGAGACCAAATAACTCCTAATTTGATAATGAAAAGAAAGGAAAGGAAAGTAAATAGCAGTCACTAGGAGAGGACCCAGACCAAGGTGGCTTTTTTGTTTATAGGTTAAAAAAAAATAAAGGTCCCACTTTAAACTAGAGGTGATCACAGTCCTCAATCAACTATGTAGTTCAGACACAGAAAGATCTCTTTTTGAGTTAGATTGAGAAACTAAGTTTGATAAAATGGGAAATAAGATGAGTTACAGAGCAAACTAAGAAAAAATATTTCATAGTTAGACAAAATAAAAATTAAATTCGTCTGGAAGAACAAGAGACCAACAATATCAAAGGATTTAATGTAGAAAAAAAGTATGAAGGACATGGACTATCCATACCATATCTCAAACTATATTATAAAACAACCATCAAAATAATCTTACACTGACTAGGAAATAGAATTGTGGATAAAAGAATAGATTAAGCATTCAATGTGCTGTAACAAATGATGATAGTAAATGACCAAACCTAATGTTTGACAGACCCAAGGATTCATGCTTTTGGAAGAAAAACTGTTTGACAAAAAGTGCTTGGAAAACTGAAAAACAGTATGGCAGAAACTAGATACATTATAACAGCCCTTTTTCTGGTGGCAAAGAATTGAAAACTGAAGGGATATCCAGACATTGGGGAGTAGCTAAACGAGCTGTGGCATATGGTTGCAGTGGAATACTATCATGCTATAAGAAATGACAAATAGAATGATCATTAAAAAACAAGAAAGAAAGACTTTTGTGAAATGATACAAGATGTAGCAAGAAGAATCAGGGGAATATACACAGTAACCACAATAATGAAGAATGATCAATTATGAATGATTTAATTGTTATCAAGAATGTAAGGTTCTAAGACAAATCCAAGGGACTCATTCTGAAAAAGGTTATCCACCACCAAAGAAGGAACTGATAGTCTGAATGCACATTGAAACTTACCATTTTTCACTTTATTTCCTTCATGAGTTTTTTCTTAAATAATATACATCTGTACTCTTTCACAACATGATAAATATGGAAAAAGATATTGAATAAAAGTACATGTGTAACCTATATAATATTACCTGCAATTTCAGAGATTGATAGGGGAGAGTAGGGAGAGAATGTGGGTTGCAAAATGTCAGAAAACTATTCTTAAAAATGGTACCTATAATTGGGAAAATATAATAAAATTATTAAATAAAAAGATGACTTGTAGAATAATAGCACTTACTAAATAATGTCAAATAATATAAAATTTCTTCAGAGACAGTACCTAGAAGCAACACAGACTATTGAGGATGGGACAGAATAAAAAAAAAAATAAGAGGATAACTAGAAGAGAATAGGATGAAGGAAAATACACAATTATCAAACATCAGTAGCAATGTAAATGCAAATGAATTCACCTTTAAAACAGAAGGGATAGTAGAATTGTTTTAGAAATCATAATCCAACAATATTGTTTACAAAAGACACATTTGAAACAAAAAAAACATTCAGAGAGATAAAATTATAGTCTGGAACAGAATTTATTATTCTTTAACTAAAGTAAAATGCAGGGGAAGTAATCATATCAGGTAAAGTAAAATTTAAAAAGACCTAATATGAAAGAGAAATTTTTATCTTGACTTAATCAAGTACTTGGAGTGTTCCACCCTTTTAACTTAATCAGTCAGGAACTTGTGAAACTTTTTTTGTAAGAGTTCATATCCTCAGAGGACAGGAGGGAGATCCCACAGACACTGCCCCCTGGACAGTGCTAGGCAAATTGAGAGACTGATTGGTTCTTGTGAAAAGGGGGAGAGACAGAAAGTGAAATGGAAAAAGGTGTATAAAAGGCAAGACCTAGAACAAGATTCACTCTTGGTTTCCTTGATTCTTCAGCAAGAAGAACCTCTCTTGGTTGGTGCTTCAGTGAGACACTCTCTTCAGCATGAGCTTTGGTGAGATTCTTGGAGGCAGTCACCTTTTCCTGGAATTGTTCTGGACTGGAGCTTTCTGCTCTGGAGAGGCTTGCTGGGTGAGTGACGAGATGAAGAAAGAGGCTTGTATGGTGGACTCTGGATGAAGACTACCAAGACTTCCATATGAAGATTAGGGACTTGTGGGAGCCCCTTCAGGGGGCTGAGCCAGACTTCACCAGAGCAGCACTTAGAGCAGTAAGCTAGACAAAGCTCTGACTCCTTCCTACATTTCCCATTTTCAATATCTCTATCTTATATATAAAATATGCTAACAGTCATTTTTGACTTAAGGGCTAATATTTTATAAATGGAGACCACAATCTTACTTTTATAACTCTTATATTGAGTCAAACCTAATTTTAATTCTTACACTAATTAAAATATATAATCAGAGAAATTTATTTTACTAACAAAAACTACGATAGGCAGCTTAGGTCAGCAAGATGCAATAGTCAATAGAATGCAGAACTTGTAGTCTAGAAGACCAGAATTCAAATCTGGACTTAAATACTTACTGTGTAGCACCAGGCAAATCACTTACTCCTATTTGCCTCATTTTCCTCATTATGAAATGAAAGAGAACATGGAAACTCCTCCAACATCTTTGCCAAGAAAATTCAGATTGAGTCACAAAGAGTTGAACACAACTAAAATGAATAAACAACAAGAATTCATAGGCAATGAATTAATATTAACAGTAAAAATATATCCATCAAATGGTATGACTTCCAATATTTTAAGGAAAATTTAAATCAACTATGAGAAAAAAATAGTAAAACTATACTAATGGGAGACAGAATCCTGATTTATCTCTTTCGTATCTAGGTAAATGCAAGTTAAAGAAAATAAAATAGAAATAAATTAGATCAATAGAATTTATATGTTAGATTTAATACAACTCTGAAGATCTTGAATGGGAATAGAAAGGCATATAACTTTCCCTAACATATGTATGGTAGGTACCATCACAATAAATGATCATATATTGGGACATATAATACTCACAAACAAATGCAACAAAACAAAAAATATTAAATGCAATACTTTGGGGATATATTGTAATAAAAATTAAATTAAAGTACTTTAAAATCATAGAACACATAATTTAATCATACAAAACAAGTATATAAAATAACAAACCAAAGAAACATTCATCGATTTAATAAAATAGTAATGACAACAATGAAAACACATACCATAATTTGTGGAATTCAAGCATAGTGTATAAGGGAAATTGTAGATCTCTAAATGTTTACAGCAATAAAAGGGAGAATGAGCCAATCAATGAATTCAGCAGGTAAAAAAATACTAGTAAAATAATAATTTAATATTTTCTAATTAAATACTTAAATAGTGATCCTGAAAACCAAATTAGAGATTAATAGGATGGTCAGCAACTCCACAATGAAAAATCAGCTCAGGAGTCCCTTTGGGGATCATCACCTCAGTGCTTTGATAATTAATTAGTCATTTGTTACCTTCTCTCTTACGTGGAGGGGTTAAAACAGGGTTAACACTGCCTTACTCTAGCCTTGTGACTAGTCTAGAGGGAGACATCTCCTGTCTCCTGGACTTTGGGCTAGGAACCAAGAGAATTGGACTCAAGGGAGTAGGACTCAGAGTGAGCTAAAATTCCCCATCCATTTGGGAAGAGGGAAGTGCTGAGACCTGTTTGGGGTGGTTTTTAACTTTAGGTTTATCCCCATCCCCCTCCCCATACTAAGAGAAAGTGAGGAAAAAGAAAGGATTGAAGTCATAGAATTAGGGAAGGCTGAACATGGTAGAAGAGGAACAGACTAGCCAGAGCCTCTCTGCCTTCTCAAGCATACAAGATAGTCCTTAACTGATTCTGTGTGCACATGTGTGTGCGTGCACGTGCACATAGAAAATCATTACTTAAATGTTTACGGTTAGTTGAGTTTAGGAAAAAAAGAAAAAAACAACCCCTGACCAAGTGGATCTACAAGCAATTTCTCCCAAAATTTTAAAGAACAATTCATTCTAATATTCTGTAAACTGTGTGAAAGAATTAGGTAAAGAAAGAGGCCATGGAATTCCTTTTATGAAGTAAATGTGGTTTTGATACCCAAATCAGGTTTAGCAAAAACAATAAAAGAAAACTAAAGATCAATTTCCTAAAATATCGATGGAAAATTTTTAAAGAAAATAAAGATCATATATTAAGATTATGTTAGAATGATGCCAGAAATGAAGGGGCTGGTTCAATATTAGGTAAATGATAAGCATAATTAACCATATCACTAAAAATAACAACAAAAATTACATGAATTTTTCAATAGATCTAGACAGTAATGGGTAAACTTTTTAAAGAGGAGGCCAAAGGAAAGGAAATGATCACCAGTCAGTCTGTTTCTAAGTTAACTCTTTCTAAGTTTCATTCTATTGTATCCTACTCTTTGTATTCTTCAGATTAGGAATAATATCCCTATTTCAGGGGACTGTAGTTTGCCCATCACTGATCTAGAAAAAAAAAACTTTTGATAAAATACAAAACCCATTCCTATTAAAATACTAGAAGCCAAAAGAATAAGTGAATTTTTTCCTATAGTGACAAATATTTTCCATTTTGAACCAAGAGCAAGCAAAAGTATAATAAACTAGAAGGTATTCTATAAAATCAAGGATGAAAAGTTGTCAATTTATTACTGTTATTATTCAATATTGTACCAGAAATACTAGCTATAGCAATAAGACAAGGACAAGAAATTGAAGTAATAAGAACAAAGAAGAAAAAAAATGATCAGTTTTAGTAGATAATATGATGGTTTCCTTAGTAAAGCCTAGAGAATGAGCTAAAAGCTCATAGAGACAATAACTTTAGAAAGTTTTAAGATATAAAATAAGCCATACGAAGTTTCTATATTTGCCAACATACATCAGGAAGAGATAAAAATAAAAATTCAATTCAAAATAATTGCAGAGAGTATAAAATATTTAGGAGTCTAACTGCCAAGGTAGGGTGCATAGAAATCATTTGCAAATAATTATAAAATACTCTTCACAAAAAGATATCTAAATAATTGGAATATATTAATTGCCCATAGGCAAGTTGGACTGATCCAATAAAAGTGCCAATATTGTACATATTTATTTGCTTATTTGGGGCTATACCAATTCCCAAATCAAAGAATTACTTTATAGAGCTAGAGGGAATAAAAGTAGCAAAATTCATTTCTAGAAACAAAAGGTCAAGGCTGTTAAAATAATCAGTGAAAAAAATCGCTTTAGAAATATCACATCTCAAACTATATTACAAGGTGATAATTATAAATAATATTGTCCCTGGATAAAGAAAAGAGCAACAAAGTAGATAGAGTACATAATACACAGAAATAAAGAAGCATAGTAACCTAATGTTTGAAAAATTCAAAGATTGAGTAGTAAGAATTCAACATTTTGCAAAAACCCCTAAACTGTAAGTCTGGCAGAAACTAGACATAAATCAATATTTCACACAATATGCTGAGAGGATCATGGATAATTTTGATTGCATTAAATTAAAAACATTTAGACAAGCAAGGCAGCAAAAATTAAAAAGAAAACAAACTGATAAAGGTTTTATTTCTCAAACATCTAATAAAGTGAGCCAAATTTATGAAAATAAGAGGCATTTTCCAATTGATAAAAAGTCAACTAATATAAAAAAACAGTTTTCAAAAGAAGAAATCATAGTTGTGAATTGTCATAGAAAAGGTACGTTGCATAATTTATAGATAAATTCAAATTAAAACAAATCTGAAGTATCACTCAAATTATGTAAGATGGTAGAAAAGGAAAATGACAAATGCTGAAAAGAATGTGGGAAAATAGGCATAATACAGAACTGATGGTGGAGCTATGAACTAATATAACAATTCTGAAGAATTATGCGCAAAAGGCTATAAAATGGTGCATACTTTTTGACCCAGCAAAACCAATAAGAGGTCTGAATCCTAAAGTGATCAAAGAAAAAGGAAAAGGACTCATATGTGCAAAAATATTTATAACAATTCCTTTTGTAATGGCAAATTGGAAACTGATAAAATACCCATCAATTGAAAAATGGCTGAACAAAGTATGCTAATATGAACATTATGGAATATTATTGTGCTATAATAAATTATTAAGAGAATGGTTTCAGAAAAACCTGGGATTTATAAGAACTGACAAAATGAAATGAGCACAACCTGGAGCACAATGTATGCAGTTGCAGTGGTAGAATAAAAATAATCAAGTGTGAAAGACTTAGTAAATCTGATCAATAGAATGAATTACAATTTCAAAGGACTTGTGATAGAAAAGTTCTATCCGAGAACTGATGAACTTGGAGTGTGAATTGATGAAGCATATTTTTAGAAGATGACAAATGTGGAAAGACATTTTGCATAGATTCAGAAATAGATACATAGATAGGTGGCATATTTCTCACCTTTTTAATGACACTGGGGGTCAAAGTGAGGGAGACAATTTGGAGGTAAAATAAAAATAATCTTAAAAAATTCAAAATACAGAGAAATATTTACTATTGTAACAGAATACTATTGTGCCATATGAAATGACTAAGAAGATGATCACAAAAATACATGGAGAGACTTGTATGAAGTGATGTAAGTGAAGTGAGCAGAAACAGGAGAGTATTGTGCATAGTAACAGCAATAATGTACAACAATAAATTCTGAATGAATTAGCTATTATCAAGAACTTAAGGATCCAGGACAACTCCAAGGAACTTATGATGATAAAGGTTATCTTCACCATGGAGAGAACTGATGGAATCTGAATGCACATTTAATTCTTCACTATATTTTCTCCATGAATTTTTCTTTAGAGAAAATAATATTTCTTCTTTCAAAAGTGATAAATTGGGAATATGTATTGTATACTAACATATGTACAGCCTACATCATATTACTTCTCATCTTAGATAGAAGGGAGGAAAATAACATGGATCACAAAATGTCAGAAAATAATTATTAAAAAATTGTATTGACATATTAAAAATAAAAATACACAGTAATGTATGGTGGCATGAGGTGCTTTGAAATCAAGAAGTTGCAGATATAAGTCCCAATTCTGACACATTCTGATTATTTGACCCTGGAAAAATCATTTATCCTTTCAGTACATTAGGCATATCTATAACACTAGAAGTTGCAGAGCAGGTATTTAGCAGAATTAATAGAAAAAATTTCCTCATGTTTATGGCTAATATTTTTTTAAATCCACTGTCAAAACCAAGATATAAGGATATTGGCTGTAACTATGATTTTGTAATGAAGATTTCCCATATGGTAAAGTTCCTTTCATCTATGCAGGTTGGCATTATGTAAATCTTAAAGTTTTGGAGTTTCCCAAAACATATTGTTATAAAACATTAAATAAAAATTATTATTAAGTTTCTGAGAATTGTTGATGACAAAGGCCCCTGTTTATAACCATGGCATATAAAAATTCCCATTCCTGTCTGTTAAAATATTGTCCTTCTGCTTAAGTCTAATGACACTTTAAAATACCTTACCTTCTAAAACCACATTATTTTAAAATTTGACTTTTTAAATATAATTGATCACATGGTTCAATGGGGATATGATTCCAATGTAGACTCTAAATGATCACTCTATTGCAGATATTAATAATATGGAAACAGATCTTGATCAAAGATACATGTAAAACCCAGTGAAATTGCTTGTTGGCGATGGGAGGGGGAAAGAGAAAGAGAGGGAAAGAACATGAATCATGTAACTTTGGAAAAATAGTCTAAATTAAATAAATAAATAAATAAATTTGAAATGCTTAAAAATAAATATATATGATTGATACAAAGAACAGAAAATACGGTAGGGACTCTTGGCTTCAACTGGTATAGCACATACAACTTTACAGATGATGTTAATTCACTTTTAACCGAATAGCATAGAGAACGGGTAGTCCAACAACAACGTAATAAAAAAAGCTAAAACTTGGAGTTATTGTTTTGAAATCATTTTGTATTGGAGGACAGAAAGGGATATATAAAAGCAAATAGAGTGCTATATAAAACTGATTGTAGAACACATTACAAAACTAATAAAACAAATTGAGTATTGATGATGTGCATAGGGCAAATCCAATTACATTTCAGAAGGCTTTATATTGCTCTATTTCCTCTTTAATGTTTACTATTTATTTATCTCAATTTGAAATTCTGGCAACAAACCTAAATAAAACCATGGATGAGAAACTAAGAAATGATGTCAAGAAACAAGTCAGAAAAAAACAAACCGAGATAAGAAGCTATTTCCTCTATTCAAACATACCACTTTGGTCTATTTCCTGAGTTCTCTTGCTCAGTCTACCTTTGCAAAAACTCAGTGGAGTATTACAAAAACTATCTCATCACATGTTGCCCCAAATTCAGAGACAGTTCTACATACATTATCAAGAGAGTAATATTTTATACTTTCATTTTCCCACTGCTCCATGCTGTAAGAATGATAAATGCTATAGGGATGACACTGCTACTATTTGGAACTAAGGGAAATAATTAGCAGACAACCACAAAAAGACACTTTAATGACAGCCCCCTTCTGAGTGCCTTCACCTGCTGGACACCATAATAATGAAGCACACTTGCCACTGGAGCATTGATCAACTGGCCCTGTGAGGGTGGGGAAAAAGGGCTTTACTTGTTACCACAGTTCTGTCACAATGTCACTCCTGGGATCAGGAAGTCTGCAAAACGTTCAACATCTGCTGCTTCAGCAAGCAACATTTTGTTTTATTTAATTTTTCTATGGGTTTATTTGCACCCTCTTAATTTTCTTATACTAGAAATTAATCATTCGTGAAAATAATAATTACAAAACTCATTTAAAGGCTTGGAAAAGAAACAGGCTCCTTTTGATGGGCATTAGTTCTGAAAGAGGAGAAAAAATAAATTTATGTTGAAAGGAACTTCAAAGTTAGAAGATATTCTAAATTCTTTTTAGAATTGGGATGACCTCAATTTTCATTTCTAATCCAATTAGCTATGTATTCTTTATATTGCACATTAAAAGAGGTAAATAGAGGACCCTGGAAAGTGAGCTAAAGAGAAAGACGTACATTTTTGATAGACGTGGAAATACAATACTTTGTTTAAGCTTCAAGGTTTAGAGTAGTTCTAATTTTCACCCTTCACTTTAAAATAAAGTTCTTATACACCTTCCCCCCACAAATGATTTAATCATAAAGAGATCATAAAATCTTAAAGTCGAAAATCTTCATAGAAATCACCTAGTACAACATCCCACTCATGAAAGCAATCCCTGCTTCAGCATCCCTCACAAGCTATTGTCTAATCTTTGCTTGAATATTTTCAGTCATGCTCAATTACCTTAAATCATTTTAATATATTATCCCCACTTTGAACCTCAGGTTATTTTGGAACTAAGAAAAATAATTAGCAGATACCCACAAAATGCTTTAATTAGAGCCCTTTTCTTTTATTGCCTAACAAGGTTGTACATCTCATTTGTAAACTGCTTTAAAATTGTTGGAAAACACTACCTTATAATTAGGCAGAAATCTGCCCATATTATAGGTCTGTCATAGAGAACTGTCAGAGTTCCTATCCCTGATACAATCCAGGATAAGGGTCTAAATTGAAGACAGACATCATATCTTACCTATATCTTTTATTTTCCCATCTGGACATTACCAATTCCTCTAGGTTTTCCTTATGTCACATAATTTTCATATCCTTCACTATCCTGGTCACTTTCTTTTTTGAGTCAGTTCAATTGGTAAGGGAATGAAATCACGTGTAGCTTTATTTAGTGCTTTCAGAGCACCAGGCACTGAACTAAGTACTTTTATAAATATTATCTTGTTTGAAACTCACAATTAATGTGAATTAGGTGATATTATTATTCCTATTTTACAGTAGAGGAAACTGAAGCAAATAATTATTTGAGTGACTTGCCCAGGGGAACAAAGCTACCAAATATCTGAGACCAGATATAAACTAAGAACTTCTTCATTCTCTTTTCTGTGCCACTGGCTGCCTCTAATTGGTTAGAGATCCCCTGAAAATGCAGCACTTAAACATGAATGCAATGCTCTAATATAGTTCTTCTAGATTGTGTGACTTCCCTTAATTCATACATGTCCATTTGAAATTGCATCACATTATATTTCTTTTTTTTAAGTGTTGGGGAAACTTTATTTTTTTCATTTTTATTTTTATTTTGAATATTTTCCCATATTTACATGTTTCATTTTCTTTCCCTCTCCCTAAATCCCCCTAACACTACTTAGCTGACACACAATTCCACTGGGTTTTATATGTATCATTGATTAAGCACTAATTCCATATTATTGATAGTTGGGCTAGAGTTATCATTTAGTGTCTTCATTCCCAATAATATCCCCATCAGCCCATGTGTTCAAGAAGCTTTTTTTTTTTATTTTTTAAATTTTTAAATTTTTTTTTTAAGAAAAAATTTCCATGGTTACATGATCAATGTTCTTACTTTCCCTTTCAATGCCCAAACACCTCCCCCCATAGCCAATGCTCATTTCCACTGGTTTTAATATGTGTCATCAATGAAGACTTATTTACATATTATTGATAGTTACATTGGGGTGGTCAAGAGTTAGAATTTAGAACACTTTCTCATGTGCTCATTGATAGTTTGATTTCTTTATTTGAGAATTGCCTATTCATGTCCCTTGCCCATTTATTAATTGGGGAATGAACACATGGGCTGATGGGGAATGGCTTGATTTTTTATACAATTTATTTTGTTCCTTGTATATTTGAGTAATTAGACCTCTGTCAGAATTTTTTGTTATAAAGATTTTTTCCCCGTTTGTTGTTTCCCTTCTGATTTTGGTTGCATTGTTTTTGTTTGTAAAAAAGCTTTTTAATTTGACACAATCAAAAGTATTTATTTTACATTTTGTAATTTTTTCTAACTCTTGCTTGGTTTTAAAAGGTTTCCTTTCCCAGAGATCTGACAAGTATACTATTCTGTGTTCACCTAATTTATTTATAGTTTTCTTCTTTATATTCAAGCCATTCACTCACTCAGCATTTATCATGATGTAGGGTTTGAGATGTTGATCTAAATCTAATTTTTCCCATATTGTTTTCCAATTTTCCAGCAGTTTTTGTCTAATAGTATATTTTTGTCCCCAAAGTTGGGCTCTTTGGGTTTATCATACATTGTCTTGCTGACGTCACTTACCCCAAGTCTATTCCACTGATCCTCCCTCCTGTCTCTTGGCCAGTACCATATTGTTTTGATGACTGCTAATTCATAGTAATAGTTTACTATCTGGTACCGCTAGGCCACCTTCCTTCACGTTTTTTGTTTTTGTTTTTGTTTTCACAATTTCCCTGGATATTTTTTGTTCTTCCAAATGAACTTTGTTACAGTTTTTTTGTAATTCTGTAAAAACATTTCTTGGTGGTTTGATAGGAAAATCTTTTCTTTAAGGGACACAATAAGTTCAATCGATTTGTATCCCTACAAGAAAAGGAGATATTGGCAAATATAACTGTTATTACCAACAAGGTAACTAGAAGAAGTTTACATAGAGGGAACAGTGACCAACTATATAGGGTGAAATGTCAAGATATAGAGATAGAGCTAGAGCTAGAGATTTTAAATCCTTACCTTCCATCTCAGAGTCAATACTGTGTATTGGCTGCAAGGCAGAGGAGTGGTAAGGGCTAGGCAATGGGGGTCAAGTGACTTGCCCTGGATCACACAGCTAGGAAGTGTCTGAGGCCAGATTTGAACCTAGGAACTCCTGTCTCTAGGCCTGGCTGTCAATCCACTGGGCCACCCAGCTGGCACCAAAGTTTATATTTCTTGAAGGAGCATTTTCTATTCAATAAGAGAACGTTTCTCTTCTTTACAATCGCTGAAGTGAGTTACACTGTAGAGTTGTTGTTTGGTTATTTCAGTCGTGCCCAGATCTTTTGCCTCCATTTGGGGTTTTCTGGGCAAAGATATTGCATGCCTTGCCTTTGCCGTTTTTCAGCTCATTTCCCAGAGACTTAAGATGGCGAAAAGGGAATTAACACTTCCTTTTCTTGAGATGACTCTCTCGCAATTCTGTATTAGGGGATTCTTCATTTTCTTCCTCCTTTGATTTTATCTTCTTCAGGAGCATCGGCTTCAGCCAGATTGGCAGTCTTTATAAGCTGGGCCACAGAAACCGAGGCAGAAGAGTCATCAGTCTTCATTTTAGTTTGTGTTTTAGCCTCCCGCTGGACGTTACTAGGCCTATCGAGGTGTCTTCTCCATGAATTAGATAGGTCTGCCTCTGAGGTTCCACTCACTGCTCTACTTAGCCCCAAGACATAAGTCTTGCTTGTAGATGGAACACCTCCAACAGAATTCTTCTCACAATAATGGAGGAATTCTTGCGAATCAGGGCATTGTCACCCGTGTATTCTTCTTCCGTTTCTGCATTGCTGATCTGCAGATCACAGCTAGCAGCCTTGAGTTTCTCTCTCCTCATGATTTGCTTCTTCAAATCACACAGGGAGATGTGGAGTCCATCAAAGGTAACGGTGTCATACATGAGTTTGGAGAAAAATTTGTAATGCACACAGGACATGGTGCCAAAAGTCCCCCTAAGGCTCAGTGATGAGACCTGACCCTGTGAATGATATGTATATACAATTAATTGACTTGAGAGATATACACACACAGAAAAAAACGCTCAGAAACTGGGGGGGGGGAGCTTAGGCCTTATTGCTACCCCCACCCCACGAATGGGGTTAGGAACCAAGAACAGCCCCCACCCGTGCCCCAATACTCCAATGACTGGGGAGCAGGAGGGTATGGAGGAAAGGAATTTGTAGGTAGGGAGCAGTTTTGCTAAATACCCTAAGTGCTTCTCCCAAAGAAATTCAGCTCACGTCCAACAAAGTTCCAAGCTGCAGTCAGAAGAGCCTGAGAGTCTCTTTAGCAAGGGTCCCCAGAAAGAAGCTCTTCCCTTCAGCCCGAGTCAGCAAGGCAGGAATCCAACTCCAAGTCCGAGAGTCCCCTCAGCAAGGGCCACCAGCCCGAGCCTCTTCCTTCAGCTGGAGTCACCAACTGAGAACTCTGAATGTGAGCTTGAGTCCCTTCAGTAGGGGCCACTAGCACAAGACTGTTCCTTCAACCAGAGTCACCAAGCCAGAACTCAATCCCAGCCCTCTGCTCTGGCTTTATAGGAGTGACTTCCTTTCCCTCAGGGTGTGAACTTTCTGCCTCTGAAGGTGTGAACTTTGTGCCTCTGAGGGTGTGAACTTCCTTTCTCCGAGGGTGTGAATTTGGGTGCAATTATTGATTCCTCTGGTTTTCACATGTGTCATCAATCAAGACTTATTTCCATAGTATGGATAGTTGCTTTGGTGTGGTTGTTTCGAGTCTACAACCCCAATCATGGCCGCATCAACCCATGGCTTCAAGCTGTTGTTTTTCTGTGTCTCCACCCCTGTAGTTCTTCCTCTGAATGTGGGTAGCTTTCTTTTCCATAAGTTCCTCAGAGCTGTCCTGGGTCATTGCATTGCTGCTGGTACAGAAATCCCTTATGTCTCTGTGTACAATGTTCTTCTGGCTCTGCTCCTTTCGCTCTGCATCAATTCCTAGAGGTCATTCCAGTTCACATGGAATTCCTCCAGTTTATCATTCCTTTGAGCTCAATAGTATTCCATCAACAGCATATACCACAATTTGTTCAGCCATTCCCCCATTGAAGGGCTTACCCTCCTTTTCCAGTTTTTTTTGTTTTTGTTTTTGTTTTCTTTTGTTTTTTTGCCACCACAAAGAGCATGGCTATAAATATTTTTGAACATGTCTTTTTCCTGTGATCTCTTTGGGGTACAAACCCAGCAATGGTATGGCTGGATCAAAGGGCAGGCATTCTTTTAGCGCTCTTTGGGCATGGTTCCAGATTGCCATCCAGAATGGCTGGATCAAATCACTACTCCACCATTAATGTCCTAGTTTTGCCACATCCCCTTCCAACATTCAGTACTCTCCCCTGCTGTCATTTTAGCCAGTCCACTGGGTGTGAGGTGATACCTCAGAGTTGTTTTGATTTGCATTTCTCTAATTATTAGAGATTTGGAACACTTTCTGATGTGCTTATTGAGAGTTTTGATTTCTTTATCTGAAAATTGCCTATTCATGTCCCCTGCCCATTTATCCACTGGACAATGGCTTGATTTTTTTTGGGGGGGTATTGATTTAGCTCCTGGTATATTTGAGCAATTAGACCTCTGTCAGAGTTTTTGGTTATAAAGATCCCCACCCCCCCAACCCAGTTTGTTGTTTCCCTTCTGATTTTAGTTGCATTGTTTTTGTTTGTACAAAGACTTTTAATTTAATGTCATCGACATTATTTATTTTACATTTTGTAATTTTTTCTAACTCCTGCTTGGTTTTTTAAATCTTTCCTTTCCCAGAGATCTGACAAGTATGCCATTCTGTGTTCACCTAATTTTCTTATAGTCTCCTTCTTTATATTCAAGTCATTCACCCACTGTGAATTCATCTTGGCGTAGGGTGTGAGATGTTGATCTAAACCTAATCTCTCCCATTTTGTTTTCCAATGTTCCCAGCAGTTTTTGTCAAATAGTGAATTTTTGTCCCCAATGTTGGGCTCTTTGGGTTTATCATACATTGTCTTGCTGACGTCACTTACCCCAAGTCTATCCCACTGATCCTCCCTCCTGTCTCTTAGCCAGTACCATATTGTTTTGATGACCTCTGCTTTATAGTATAGCTTAATATCTGATACTGCTAGGCCACCTTTCTTCATGTTTTTTTTTCATTATTTCCCTTCATATTCTTGATCTTTTGTTCTTCCAAATGAACTTTGTTATAGTTTTTTCTAATTCAGTTATATTTCTATTCTACATTTTATTGAACCATTCCCCAATTGATGGGCACCCATTTTACTTCTAGTTTTTTATTTACTTTTATAAATATACCCATTTTACTTCTAGTTTATTATTTACACTTATAAAAAAGAAGTCCTCTATTTTTTTTGTATATATAATAATTTTCCCTTCTTTATTTGGTCTCTTTGATGCATGAGCCTAGTAATGACATAGTAGGTCAAATGACATGCATGGTTAGATAAATATTTTATGCTTAATTCCAAATTGTTTTGTATTATTGTTGGTCCATTTCATAGCTCACTTAACAGTGCATCAATGTTCTGACATTTTAGCATTTATTAATGGAAATGAATTGAAGGATGATACATAATTATAAATTTGAATCAGCTTCTTTTATATCTTAAAATTGAGATGTTGAGCACAGAAAGTTGCTGCAACCATTTTTTTTTTCAGTTAACTGTTTCTCATCTAATCTTAGTTATGTTGCATTTGCACTATGTGCCTTAATCACTAATTTTGGATTCTTTAAGGATAATCTTTCTATGATTTCCAGCTGTGATTAACTGAAAGAATTACTGGCTTAGTGTGCCTCCAGATTTCATCTGGGAGATTTTAATATCTATCTTTTCTTAATATACATTTACAATTATATTTGTATTGAGACGAAATAACATGTTAATATCAGTGAAGAATGAATTCATTGGATATGGAACTATAGATATTTGTGTTATTCATGAACAAAAAGTGATAGATAAAATATTTTAATTCTATGCCATTTTTAATTGGAAGCCAAACTTATTTATAGTTAGAAGAGGGGATAATGAATGTATGACTAGCAGGATCAAAGTATATTCCTGAAAATGCTATAATTTAAAAATTATTCTCAACATAATTTTATTTGTGATTATATCTAAAATAGAAAACAGTTTTCTGTTTTTGAATGAACATCTTTATCAATACAGGTAGTATGAATGCAAATTTTTCTATAAATAACAAATCAGTTAATAAATTAATAAATCAATAAAAAGTGCTCTTTATATTTTGGGATCTTGTTGAGCCATTATCCTGACTTCATAGGCTAACCTAATATATATACTTTATATGGTATATGCATTTTTAGGGGGAAGATGTAAGCTTTGAATGTATCATATAATGTAAATGTATGAATAATTGTTTTATATTGTAAGGGATGACATTTTCATCTGACAGTAGCAGAAATGTGATACCTTCGATTAAGAAAAATACAGTCCAGTTGTTGATCTCTGAAAAGAAACTAGTAAAAATGTTTTACTAGTAATTAATGCATCATTGATAAGATTTAAGCCAATAGTTTTACATCTATCTTGATATTCTTCAATTTTACAGAAATGCTAAAATTTGAATCCATATGGCTATCCTATTACTCATTCTATAATTTGTTTCATCCAACTTGCATTTTTTTGTTGTATTGTATTTTTCACAACCATAAATACCCCCAATGTTCTACTTCCTTTTCCTTTGGGGGCAGTTTCTTTCATCTCTAATAAATTGGCTTAACAACCTCTATAATAATTTTAAAAACATCATATTTTTATTTTTGTTCTATGTATTGCTTTATGTCCTACTGGCATGAATTTGATTTTTATTTCTGATTAAATTAATTGAAATTTGCTATATTTTTCTGAATTTCTTTCTGTATTTTTAAAAAGTTTCCTTTAATCGAGTGATATAGTACTCTACGTGAAATAGAATATACCATTACAATATATTTCTGAAGATTTTCAAAGAGCTCTTTTAAACCATTTCCATTATGATGGTATTTTTTTAAACCCTTACCTTCCACTTTGGAATCAATATTATTTATTGGTTCCAAGACAGAAGAATGGTAAGGGTTAGGCAATTGGGGTTAAGTGACTTGCTCAGGGTCACACAGCTAGGAAATGTTTGAGGCAAGATTTGAACCCAAGACCTTCCATCTCTGGGCCTGACTCTCAATCCATTAAGTCTCCTAGCTGCCTCTGATTATGGTTTTTAATCAGTAATTTTAGGAGCATTGTTTAAAAAGGTATTATCTCCTATGATCTTTATTGTGATATTTGCTATCAAAGATTATGTTGTGTACTGCACATTTGTCAAAGACATGGCCTATTTACTCCATGCAATCTACAACATGCATGAATGTGTCTGAAACCAGATTAAAATGTAATGGGAAAACATTCAACAAAATAAATAAAAATAAAATATAACAGATAATATGTGGTTTTCTAAGTCAATATGAGTCCACATAGATCCTTGTATACTGGTTAGTGTCCGTGTGTCTATTTGATTTTTTTAAAATGTATTTATTTTATTCCAGCAACTAATCTACACATAACTTTCCAGTTACATAATTCATGTTGTCTCCCTCCCCTCTTCCCTCTCCTTTCCTGTAGTTGACAAGCAATTCCAACCCAAATCATATACCCAAATAAACACGTGATCAATCATATGTTTGCTTCTGCCTTTTTACTCTCACAATTCTTTCTCTAGATATAGATAACATTCTTTTTCATAGAAGCCTCAGTCTGGATCATTGTATTGCTATTAGTAGCAGTCTATTACATTTGATTGTCCTACAATGTTTCAATTACTCTGCATAATGTTCTCCTGGTTCTACTTATTTCACTTACCATCAGTTCATGTTGGTCCTTCCAGTTCTTATAGAAATAAACTATTTCATCACTTCTTATAGCACATTAGTATTCCATTAGCATCACATATCACAATCTGTTCAGTCAATCTCCAGTTGATTGATATCCCCTCAGTTTCCAATTTTTTGCCACCAGCACAGCTATAAATATATATATTTTTTTGTGCAAATAGGTCCTCCTCCATTTTTTCTTAGTCTCTTTCGTATACAGATCTAGTAGTGGTATTGCTGGATCAAAAGACAAGCATTCTTTTAAAACCCTTTGGGCATAGTTCCAAATTGCCTTCCAGAATATTTGGATCAACCCACCTTTCCATCAGCAATGCATTAGTGTCCCAATTTTGCCACTTCCCCTCCAATATTTATTATTTTCCTTTACTGTTATATTGGCCAATCTGCTAGATGCAAGGTGGTATTTCAGTTGTTTTGATTTGCATTTCTCCTGTGTATTTGAGTTTGAAAAAGCTGACATATTCGTTCTAAGAAATATATATATATATACATATATATATATATATATATTCGCACAAACATATACATACATGTATGTACTTATTTTATTTTATAGTGTGCAAACATATACACACTCAAAATGTTTGCATATGATGGATACTTTCAACTTATTTTTACTTATTCTGTGATAAAGTGGTTGGTATAAGTTCAACAAACTTTGTAAAACATTATAGTCTATCTATCACTTTTTTATTATATTTATCTTTTAATTTTAATTTTTATATTTCTATTCTTTCCCAAATATATGTAAAAAGTTTCCACTATTAAAAAATAATTTTGAGTCTCAAATTCTCTCTCTTCCTCTCCCTAATCCCCCAAAATGCTAAGGAGTATCATATAGATTTTACATTTGCAAACATATAATACATTTTTCAACATTAATCTTTTTGTGCAAGGAAATTCAAACAAAACAAATGAAAGAAAGTAAAAAAAAAGTTTGTTTTTGTCTGGAGTCAGACTCTTCAGTTCCTTCTCTGAAGCAGATGGCATTTTTTTCTCAAGAGCCTTTTGTGATTGTTTTGGATCATTGTATTGCTGAGAATAGCTAAGTCATTCACAATTGTTAATTGTACACTCTTCCTGTGACTGTGTACAATATTCTCCTAGTTCAGTCTGGTTCAGTTCATGAAAGTTTTTCCAGGTTTTTCTGAGCTCCTCTTGCTTGTCATTTCTTACAATCCACTAGTATTTCATTAAATTCACATATGATAACTTATTCAGCCATCCCCCAACTGATGAATATCCCATCACTTTCCAATTCTTTGTTCCCACAAAAAGAGCTACTTTAAATATTTTTATACATTGACCTTTACCTTTTTTTATGTCCAGGAAAGAAACATAGTAATAGTATTGCTAGATCAATGGGTATATATTGTTTTATAGATCTTAAGGCATACATACAAATTCTCCTCCAGAATGGCTGAATTAGTTCCCAACTCCCCCAGCAGCTCATTAGTAGCATATTTCCCCGTATCTCCTCCAAATTTTGTCAATTTTATTTTCTTTCACAATAGCCAATCTGTTAATTACAGAGTGGTACCTAAGAATTGTTTTAATTTGCATTTCTCTAATTAATAGTGACAGTGAATTTTTTTTTGCATGACTAAAGAGAGCTTTAATTACTTTGTCTGAGAACTGCCTATACATTTCATTTGATTATTGATCAACTGTGGAACAACTTGTATTCCTATTGTTATAGATAACCTCTGGAAAAAGGTGGGAATAGCTTGAGTGACAGATTGGCGGTTATAGAACTTGGAATTTACCCAGATGGCATGAGCCAGGGGCAAAAGACAGTCGGCACCACCTCTATAAAAACCTAGGGGCTCAGCCATTCTTGGTCTCAGTCTGGAGAAGGGAATTTCTGGGAGCAGTGGGTGGTGACGGGTGGGTAAGCATTTAGAGCTGCAGATCCAGCATCCATACCTCATTGCCACTAGAGGTTCATTCAGCTTTTACCAAACAGAGCTGAGAGATAACAACAGCACAGTTGCCAAGAAGAACATCACTACCTCTTCCTTTCCTTTGGTCTAGATCAGCTGTTACCAAACTTTTTTGGCCTACTTCCCCCTTTCCAGAAAAAAATATTATTTAGCTCCCTGGAAATTATGAAACTATTGAACTCAGAATAGAATGTAATACCAAAAATGTGTGGTCATCACCACCCTCCTGGATTGCTGCAGCACACACCAGTGGGAGGTAGCACCCATTTTGGGAATCACTGATTTAGACCTTGGCCAAGTAAGATCAGGGTCCATGAGGGAGAGAAGAATCTCCAGCCAAATACCAACCTGATGTTCATTATTTTAGATTTCTTTAACCCTCTATAGAAATAGCACAGCCATTCCCAACACCTCTTTCCTTGCCCTGATTCCTAACCCCTTTGAGCCAAGGCATTAAACCCTGTTTCTAACTTGATACAAGTGAAGTCTGGCATTCATTCCTGGGGGGCAAGTGAAAAGTTACAGCAAAAGGGGAAAAGGGATTACCAACTTCGCAGTCAGTTAGTGTTAACCATCTAATACCAATAACTAGCTCACTACCAATCTTTGTCGTTTAACCTAACCCAAGCCAAGGAATCAGAGGGACTGTTGAACAATACCTACAGCTTTTCCCTCAATAACTTTGGCTTGGGCACTGTAAGTGGGTCAGGTGCTTAGCTGAGTTGATCATCCATAAGCCCTGGTGGTCACCAGCACACCTTGGTGGCTACCCAGGTGTTACTATCCCCCTCAGCCTAGATCCCTTTACCACCTGAGAATCTTGGGCCAGTTTATCAAGCCCAGCTTATAGAAGCATCTTCCTGTCTATCCTTTCTCCCAGGATCAAGATATACCCACTCTTTTAAATAACACTATATATTCAACTAATTTCTCTTTGTAGTTAAGAAATGAAACCTTTTTTAGATTGACATAAGAAATTTTTGCACCATTATTACTATGTATTACTTTCCATTCTATTTCCCCCTGTTTAGTTTCTGACCAGCATCTCCCCCAATTTGCCCTCTTTTCCATCAACTTTACCCCTAATTTTATCTTCTACTACTGTCCTATAGGGTGATAGATTTCTATACCCAATTTGTTGTGTATGTTCTTTCCTCAGTGAACCAATTTTGGTGACAGGAGAGGTGTGTTTAATATTCTCCTGGCCTGTACTTTGTTCTGTAAGAAAAAAATAAGCTCTCTTTTCTGCCTTGGAACTGTGACTAGGGTCTCCTGATTCTTTGTGGCTACAAGCACCGATGTGTACTAGTGCTTCTCTTTATCTTGAGACCCTGTCCCAGGATTGAGACTATGTGTGGATAATGTCACAAGAGCCTTGAACCCAAATTCAGCAAAGGGACTTGTGTAACATCTTTCCAAACAGTTATCTGACCTTCCCTTACTATATATTGATGAGAGATCCAGATGATTCTGCTGCTAATTTAACCACTCCGAAGGGCTATGCTGCTCCAGAATTTTTTTTAGGCATTATAGCATGTTTTGGGTAGGTAATTTGATAGAGATTAGATAGTTTTCTGTACCTTCTCTGCCATCTTGGTTCTGCCCCATCTAGCTCCCTTTCAGTTCTATTCAAGGCATTACCACTGTTTTTACTCTCTATTCCATTTTAGGAAAAATGTATAAAGTTTCAACTAAATTAAGTTTATTTAATGATCTTAGGCAGTTTATTTTTTTCTTATTCAGATTTTAGTAAATCTGTGATTTTGTTACTTATTTTGTATAATGTTGGCTTGGAAAGGATGTTGTTCCTTATGAATGTCCTACTTTGGGTTGGCAACACATGTATAACTTTGAGCTGAAATTACTGTTGGCATGTCTAATTTTGTCATGATATTCTAGAGATATGTATTAAAATATTCATATATTTAGTCCATTTTATAAGTAAACAGTTTGTCTATCTGAGTAGTAAGGGTTAATTGCCCTGAAACATTTCCCTCAGGGGGGATATTTGCATTTCTTATTCATGTTGCCTTGTCTTACTTTTTGATATTATGAGAATGTAGAAGGATACTATTCCTTCCAATATCCTTTACGTAAAATTGATCATCTAGTGGTTTTGAGGAGGATCACCCTCAAGCTAATGTTGTTACATTTATTTCTTATATTCAAAGAAAAAAATCTTCATCATTATTAGGATGCTAGTTGAATCAATGTTATTGCCATATACCAAATGGCCATTTTAACATTACTGTGATTTTTTCAATGATATTATGGTTGTTTGAAAGCACAAAAAATCTTCACTACATATAAACAAAATAATTATTTCTATGCCATTTATATTGTTTTTCATATCTCCATGGCAAAGAACAAGAACAAGAAGAAGAGCAACAATAACAAGAATGAAGGACAAGAAGAAGGAGGAGGACAAAGAGGAGGAAGAAGAAAACAAAAACAATTCAGACTAACAGCAATAATAATAAAGC
This sequence comes from Gracilinanus agilis, assembly GCF_016433145.1. Classification (NCBI taxonomy): domain Eukaryota; kingdom Metazoa; phylum Chordata; class Mammalia; order Didelphimorphia; family Didelphidae; genus Gracilinanus; species Gracilinanus agilis. Next base: position 563,281,122 of record NC_058130.1, on the reverse strand, counting down.
TCTTACTTCCAAATAACACACAGGTTAGGAGAAAGAAACTGTGTTTCTTTGTGACATTATTGTAATTTGATACTGTAGAGCAGATAGAAGAAAAATATAAATGATGATCTAATAATGTGAAATAATAGATGGAAAGGCAAGATATAGCAATATGAGATATTTCAATTATTTTTATCAGACACTGCATCTTATTTAAGTGTCATAAAGTGTCATTCCCCAACTTCCTAGTTTGTTTTGTTTTGTTTTCTGAAGGAAGGCTCTTTTGATAGCATTGAATAGAGGATATGGGGCTTAAACTTGGAGTCAAGAACCTGGGTTAAATTTTTGCCTTTGACACATAGTGAAATTTGACTTTGGGTAAGTCATGTAACCACTAATAACCTCAGCCATTCTCTAACATTATTTGGTTAATATTCTACATCTGTGAAGATGTTCTAAAATAGGAGTATTCCCTAATGGATGAAATCATAGCTGTAAATCAATAACAAAAATGAAAAGTACAATATAATTATATTTTCCAAATATTTTAAATGAGTATCTAAATCAAATTAAAGTGATTTTGCATGACAAATATAGGATACAGTCTTATAAGTATATTCTCACACATATATGTCTATCAGAAATGGGCATAGCAGAATCTCTTCTAAATTGTGTCTTTTCCTTTGCATCTGCCTTTGTGTAGTCTTTGTTCTCAGAGTGCAATTGGAATGCTATATTGCCCAGCTCCTAAAGCCCCTTAGGGCATTTTGCTAGCAAAATTGGGCAAAGCCACCACCCCAGGCTTCCTTGAGAAACGGCATTTTTATTCACCTGCTTTTTTAACATCTGGCCTAGAATATCAATCCTAAATAATAAAATGAAACATTAAAATTTATTGCCCCTCAAGGGTCAGTGTTTAAAAATGTTCATAACACAAAGCCCCTCCTTGACTGTCACAGCCCTGTATGCCAGAGCAGTGAGTAGTTGTACCTTTAATAATGTAACATGCAGTGAAATATCCACATAAGGAAACTTCATGTCATTTACTGCCTTATAAAACTCTAAGTGCCCTCTTAAAGTCGGTATATTCTGACACTTTGCTACACACATCGTGGGCTGAAGTCCACAGGAGATGGGCATTAAAAATTGAAGGCAGAATGTCATTTACCCCACACTGGATAATTGGAAGTCAGTGAAACAACTTAGATGTGGGTATAATAACAACTGGGCCTCTGGCAAATGTGAGTAATCTGGGTGCTGTATTTAAATATTTAACTGACCAGCTGGCAGGCTGTAATAAGTGTTGTTTTCCTCACGTAAAGGAATGAGAACCCTTTCTTGCCAGTCTTTCACACAGTTGAAAAAAAAATCAACATTCTGTTGTTGTAAAAAAATGCCTTCTAAAAAGACATAGAAACTGTCAAAGTGTCAAAGAATAAACATCATACCAGCCCTTCTGAGTAGTTGAGATGTTTCATAGGCTATATCTAAACTCGAGGCTATGGAAATAACATGGTACCATCTATGTTACAACTTTCATGGAGGTAGTAGAGTTCTCTTTTCTTTGACTACTGCATCCACTTAGAGATGAATTGGAGACAGGTCTAGTTTTATGTGGAAAAGACAAATGTTACAATACACACAGCGTGTTGCCTAAGACACTGGGAAGGCCTTCTCTTCACTACTTTTATCTGTGTCCATACCAGGTAACTTCTCCTTTCCAGATGAAGCTTGGGGTTTTTATTGTTAGAGTTGCACTGGAATTTATTTAAAAATTTTAGAGCTGTGCATGCTCTAATACTATTACAATAAGTATTATGATAATAGAAAATTAGGAGAAAAATGGTACCCAGATATAAAAAAGAAATAAGAAAGGTAATTTTTATCAGTCTATTAATGGATAGGAAGGATATTTAATGCAGAGCATTGAGATTCTAAAGATAAACTTGGCTTATTTCAAAATATTGCTTCATTGAGTCTCTGATTAAATCTCTTCCTATCTTAAAGGAATTCTGTTGCAAATAAATGGTTGTCCAATAATGCCCTTGAACATATAAATAGTGTGCTAGAGATATTACAATAATTTTGGAAAAAAAGTTAATGTTATTAGGTATGCATGAATCTCATTATCTAAACTAGTAATTAACTCTTGCTGTTGTGGCCCCATTAAAATAATTGTAAAATGTCGGTAGCATCTTTATTCCATGAATACATTTTTGAAGGTATATTATTTGATTCACCTCTAGGCTCCTTCCTAACTTTAAGATTCTACATAATTCTGTGATTCTCACATGTTCATAAGTGTCAGTGCAGAATATAAGGAGAGCTTGTAGGGACCAGTAAAATGTCTTTCCCTGGTGGCTATCAACAAAGTGAAGACAGATTGTATCTGTATAGACTCAAGGAATGGAGATAATCTCCAAAAGGTCCTTGGATTGTTGTGATCCTTTGTGGGGGATACTTTTGATGAGTGATGTCAAGAATAAAGACACAGGATAAGCTCCAGGAACTCTACCCATGTATTGTTTAGAGTTTCCTTGGAAAGAAGGAAGGGCAAAAAAGGGGGAGACAAGGATGGATGAATCTTGGTGGTATTTGAGACTTACATAATTATTACATCATCATAGATTAAGAACTAGAAGGGATCTTGGAGGTACTCTAGTCTAATCCCCTTATTTTGATCTTAGTACTAATAAAATTTGCCCAAAATCAAACAGGTGAAACAATTCAGATCTGGCAATTGGTCCACAGAGTTGTCCTGGGGCCAACTCATAACAACTTTAGAGATCTTATTGCTAAATTTTCATTTACTTCATGACAATAAGCAAATGCTACGAACTAGGACTTGATTCATTTTTTGGTTGATCATGGAGACATAAGAAACTGATGAAGAAAATCTTAATAAGGAAGATTAAATTTGAAAATGTGTCATGAGTATAATTTTTTCAGAGATCCAGTTATTAAAAATTTATCAGTATACTTCTATAATTAGATATAGGTTGAATATGAATAATCTGTGATATGTATTTAAATATTTGAATAAACAACTGAGTGGAAAAATTGAGATTGAAACCCATGTCCTTTTATGACATATCCAGCAATATTTCCATGTTGCTTATTATTATTTATGTACTGTATCTTTTTTTCCAAGCCTAAGATGCTATAGTGAATAAATTCTTATGTATTATATTGTGGAGAATTTTATTTTATTTTTGAGCTCAATATTTATTGAAAACTTGACCATAAAAGGCATGATTTTTATTTGTTGAACAAACTAATGAAACTAAAATAGACCCCTTTTTTAAATTACCAACTCATCATTGACTATTCTCTTAAAAATGAGATACAAAAGACATATTTTTCTTTTTTCTGAGATAGTCTGTCTGGGATGGTTAGACAGATCTTGCATGATATGCATACTTTCATATTTTGGTATGGATGCAGTTCTCAATAATCTTTTAAAATGAATTATCTGTATTTATCATTTTGAAATTGATATGCTCTCTAATGATGATGGTAGTGATGATAATAATGAAAGTAAAACTAAGAAATATGTATTTTTTAGTGTGCTTTACATATGTCATCTTACTTGATTTTCACAAAAATACTGAAGAAGGTGCTATTATATTCTCTACTTTAGAAATGAGGAAAATGAATCTGGGTGTTTAAATAACTTCTTCGAGATCACTAAACTACCAGATAACTATGGTATGATTCAAATTCACGTCCTCCCATCTTTAAGTGCAAAATTATTTCCATTTTGTCACCCTATTGTCTCAAGCTGATTAAAAAACTATTGGGAGTGATATGGGACAACATTTAATCTTAAAAATTCCATTCCCACAGATCCTAAATAGCTCTTTATCCAGCAGTATCTCTAATCCATAACTTCTCAAGGTTGACTAAGCAAGTCCTAGTTTTGATCTATTCATATTTTAATTAAGAGAATTTGTGAGCATTCTGTATCCAAGCTATACTACCTGAGACATTTATATTCATTTTATCTTCTTCAAACTATAATACTTGGCATAAGCAAAAAAGAAAAACATTCTACCACTTTGGCCAGGAGACAGATTTTTTTCCCCTGCTTTGCTTCACCTGCAGCCCATTATTCAACATAGGGATGATTATCCTACTTGATTTGTTTCAGACATCCCCACTTAGTTTGCCATTATACAGTTATGCTCTTTGATAAGTGAGTCTTCACTTAATGCATTTATACTTGGCCTGCCTGAAATTTCCATCCTACATGCATAATGGGTATGATATTCATTACCTTCTGTTAGAAACTTTGATAGATCACTGGTGTTCTTGTTAAAGTCATGAGTGGGCCACTTTGAAAAGTAGCATTAAAACAAAGTGAATGAATTATTGTAATTGGTGCTGAAAAACTTATCCTTCCAGAAACTTCAAATGAGTAACAGCTAAAAAAAAAATTCAAATCCTTAGGAACAATGAAATCCCTCTCCAGAAGGTTTTCTTCATCTTTCCTCATGAATTCCTACAAGAACCTAAAAGGTGCTTCCCCCATTGTTAGAAAAGGAAAGCTTGGTACTAGTTCTTTTTTTTTAAACCCTTAACTTTTGTGCTCCTTGATGGAAGAGTGGTAAGGGTGGGCAATGGGGGTCAAGTGACTTGCCCAGGGTCACACAGCTGGGAAGTGGCTGAGGCCATATTTGAACCTAGGACCTCCTGTATCTAGCCCTGGCTCTCAATCCACTGAGCTACCCAGCTGCCCCCGTACTAGTTCTTCTGATTTGGCTTGATTTCCTTTAGGAAGTAAGCCTTTACTACATGAGTAACATGTATTTATATACAATACATATCATTTACATATAATGCATACCCCTGTGTATAACACAGTAGGATTTTTCTAACTCTCTACCCTTCCCTTAATTGTCTGGGCTTAAGAAACAAATAGACAGATCATTTTTTAATATTCAAATTCATTAATTAGGTTATGTTTTCACTTCTATCAACTACAAAGTCTTGGTTTGAAACAAGTCTCCACAGTTTCTTACATTTATTACTGCTTGTTAGGAAAAAGAACAAACTCCAATTTCACCGTATATGTAAAGTGCTTTAGTTCTTATTTGCCTAGCAGGGAAATAGTTTCAGCAAAAACATTTACAAACAAAAAATAAAGAAAAAGAACACAATATTTTTTTGAATCAGCATCCTACTTAGGCTAGCTCTCTGTCTCTGTGTATCTCTTTTTGTGTCTATTTTATCTATTTATCTGGATCCTTCATGAACAAATTATAAATACAATATTAAATGAGTTGCTAGTAGCTATTCCCTATTTCTGGCTTTGTGACCAGTTCCAAGCTAAAATTAAACTGCTAGTATTGTGAGGAATCATGGGAGAGATGAGTGACTCCACATCAAAATAAACAAAACACCAACCAAAATTAAAAAAAAATAATAATCTGGATAATTTAAGAATGACTGTGGTGTCTTGAAGAGCTTTCAGGAAAATTCAAAATTATAAACATTCATGTAAATTACAGTAAATTTTAAGGAAGATAGGTGACACAGTGGATGTGACTTTATTGTTATAGAAAGATCAAGAGAAGGTAAATGATATATTTAAGGCCCCAGAGAATGAATTGGAGGCTAAAATCACAGGATTACTGATGGTAAAATAAAAAGGACCTTAGAATCCATATCCATCTTATTCAATCCCTTTCACATTACATATAGCTAAATTGATACCCAGTAAATGACTCAACCTCATGTGGGGAATAAATGTCAAAAAAAAGAGTATCTTATTTTAGTTGAGTACAATTTCAATTCAATTCATAGTGCAACATGCTTCCACACAAAAGGATAATTCCAATTGTCATGTGAATAGCTTTGAAAAAAAATTATAAAGTTGGATTATCAGTTGAAGAATAGTCATATCTAATTCCTTCACCATTTCCCTTTTTTATTTGCTCTCGAAAAAGAACATTAGTGGGAGAAGAAATAAAATTAATGTATTTAAAAATATCCTGGCAAATGATGCAACTCACATACAGTAGGGATTCATGAGTTAAAATATTCTTTTTCTGAACTGACAGTGGAAAATCATTTAACTTCTTTCCTATTTTTCCTTCTTTAAAATGAAAGAATTCAATGAAATTATCTATGAGTTCTCTTACACTTCTAATTGAAAAATCTAAGAAAATTGGAGAGTAACTATTTTTTTTCCTTTTGACATATTATAAACTATTAAATTGGCCACCTTAAATATATACCATAAACAGACTTAACTGTTTCTTCTTTTGTAAATGAAAACTCACCAAAAGTTACTATTAAACTGCTATATGTTTTATTTATTTTTGAATAAGGAGCTATAAGTGAAGACCCTTCTTCTATTAATGTAGATGAGCAATTCCTCTATAACCTATGAGCTTAGAGAAAGATCTGATACTCAGAGTTATAGTGACTTGCCTTGGGCTACAGAAATAGTATCTGTCAGAGATAAAACTTGAATTCAGGATCTTGACAGGAGTCAGGGTGCTTCACTAGAAAAAAATAGTGCTGAGTTGGAGCACTGAATTTAGAATCACCAGACTTGAGTTTAAATGATACCTATGCAATTTCCCTTTTGTGTGAAATGAGACAAAGTTATGTATTCTCTATGGACATTAATTTTCACATCTGTAATATGAAGGATTTAGACTAGATGATCAACAAAGTACCTTCCATCTCCAAATCTATGATAATTTTACCCATATTTTACCCATATTATGCCCTGATATATATATAGGTATTTGGTTTTAACTAAAGAGAAAATAAATATGTAAGAGAATTACAGTGGGGAAATTATTTCAGCTACATTAAGTTTAACAAGCTTTTATTAATATGTATATGTATAGACGTCAAACTCTTGGGAGAATTAAGGGAGTTTCTACCTCAAGTATGGGGACATCTTCCCTGGTGGAATGAATAGATGAGAACAATTTATTCCAATGGTCATGAAGGTAATGGAAGCAGATAGTTTGACATAGAAGTTAGTTAGACATAGAAGATGCCAAAGTCATCCTTCTCATCATCAATTATCTTAACTTTGGTCTTGCCACAGGACTTTGATGAATCTGTAAGAGAGGCTGAGGCCTTTGTCCTCTACCCCATCTAAATCCAATTCACTTGCAATCCTGTGATATCATTGGAATCTTAGAAAATGAAAGGACAAACAGGTATTATAATAGGCAAAAAGAATAGAAAGGCAAAAAGGAATTATCCCTTCTTTTAATGGAGCAAATAGTTAAAAAAAAGAAAAAAACCCCTTACATTTCATCTTAGAAGTAATATGGTGCTTTGTTCTGAGGCAGAAGAGCTGGAAGGTCTAGGCAATGGAGTTAAGTGACTTACCCAAGGTCACATACTTAGGAAGTTCCTGTAAGCAGATTAGAACCAGCACCTCCCATTTCTAGGTGTGATTCTCAATCCATCAAAGTACCTAACTGCATCCAAGGTAATATTCTTCTAAGTGAAATTATTTTTTTCAGTTAGCCCCTACAATTTGGTTATTTATACAATAGCTCTCAGGGTGCTTTTGACGAATATACTGCAAAATGGAGATAATGGCTATCTTCAAATATATTCTTGACTCCATTCTTTCTGGTGATTTTTCTTTGGAGACTTGAGTCCTCAAGTATATTGAGAATTATTTCAAGGAAGCTTCTAGTGAACCTTAAGAGGATAGAACAAAAAGTGGGCTTGCATTATTAAAATATATATTAATCAGGCAGAGAGAGGAAATACTTATTGACTTTAAAAATGATTTATGTGCCACAAGAAGTTAATAAAGGAGTTTTTGCAATCTGTGTTCTTTTGATGTCCTATTTTTCATTATGTCAGTGTACAAGTGATATCCTTTTATTACCTTTGTATAGTCAGTGTATTTAGGTAATTTAAATAATTCAACAAATGTTCGTTAATAGGAAAGAAAAGGTATCTATTCATCTCAAAACATGTAGGTGCTGACAAACACAAAAGAATTGGAGACTTAAACATTCCTTACAAATGTATAATTTCTTTTTTCTTTTTTCTTTTCCTTTTTCTATACAGGAGTCAGCACAAGGTGCTCAGTACAAAATATACCACATTAGAGAATCATACTTTTGGTGATCTTCTGTGTTAGCAGACCTTCCAAGAATCCTCAGATATTCACATCAAGATTAGGAAAATGTTTCTGACAAACCTTGCTGTCTATGCAGACTCTTCTTAATTTATATGCATATAATATAAAAAAATCACTTTGCTGATGATGGGCTCATTCATCTAAATTTAGATAGCAGTAGCAAAAGCTGCAATTTCCATTGAAAATTACAAATCTGTACCAATAATTGTATCTGCACCTACTCCCTGACTATTTTTGCAATGTTCAAAAATATTCATATGAGTAGAGAGCAGGTGTACGATATGGCATGTGTTTCATGACTGCCTTCCTGTGCATAAACAGGAACAGAGTGGCATATTAAACCCTAAACCCAGGTGTACGTGGAGGGGACACCTCCAAATAGGTTTGAGCTCTGAAACAAATAATCTCATTCTATCTCCATCTTTACCACAATTGACATCAAAATTACTTCATGGTAGTGTGTGTGAGACATCAACATTTCTACCTCTACTTTGTAAGCTTCCAAATGTACTGCTGCTATCCCCTGTGTGTTCTCTCACTAGTGTAACAGAGCTGCTGTATTGAGGATAGTAGATTGTAGCCTCCTAGGAAGAGGCAAGCTCTCCATCAAAGCAACAGAACAGGGGGGGAAAATCATGGCAAACTGCCTGAGGCAAACAAAGAAGAAATGATGGGAACAGTGTAAATGTCTGGAATGCTAGGCTTCAGGGAAAGAGATTACAAGATGCAAGTGATCATATGTGTAAATCAAGGAGCAATAATTTTGGGGGTCCCTAACAAAGGAAATTCTTAGACACCTGGGAACATTACCCAGGAAACAAGCTGGAATTAGAGGATCACATTGTTTGTGGGTAAAAATAGAGCAAGACTAAAGTGTAGGACAATAATTTTAGAGCTAAAAGGGATCTTAAAGTTCAAAAGTCCACCAACAGTCTATCAGTGTCTTATTTTAAAACAACCTCTCCATCATTTGCAATTTTCCTTTTCTGTCATGTTAGTTAATCTTATAGGTGAAAGGTGGTATCTCAGAGTTAGTTTAGATTTCTATTAGTATAGATTAAAAGCATTTTTATATGATTGCCTTTGATTTCTTCTTTTGAAAAGTGCTTGTTTATATCATTTGGCTATTTGTTGATGGGGGGCTGGCTTTTATATGTATAAATTTCTATCAGTTCCCAATATATTTGGGAAATGAGTACTTTATCAGAGAAATTTACTATAGTTATTTTTTTTATATATAGCTTCATTGTCTATGGTTTATTATTCAGCCATTTTCCATTGTGTCCCGTTCTTCATGACCCCATTTTGAGTTTTCTTGGCAGATATATCGGCGTGGTTTATCAAACACATTCTATCATGTCTTCCTTGGGAACTATATAATATAACTTAATCTGAGTTTCACTCTGCAAAATCTGAATAAAGCTTATTTACAGCTTATATCAAATTTCCACAAATATTTTTAACAGGGTCCCAAACTCCCACCATGTAAAAAATATAGAACCTGGGTATGGAGTAAATTTTGTTTCACCCAACAAAAATAATGCATTAGCTATAAGGACTCAGAGGATACCAAGAAGAAATTAGGAAATACAAAGCACTCAATTATGTCATTAGAATATAGAAGAGAAAAACACTTTGCAGAAATATTGAATAAGAAATTCCTTTTTTTAAAAAAGATCCAAACTGCAAAGTAATTCACAGTTTCTACCATGTATTTCTCATCTAAGTAACTATTTTATTCTTCTAGTATTGAAGAAAGTGAAGAAATCATTATTTCCCCTAACCCTCCCTCTTGCTGTAGTCTAGTCTACATATCTCTCTTCTCCTCTTTTCTTCATCTCACATCCTCTTGCCATTTCCCCCATAATCTCTTCTTTTTCTCCATTGTCTGATAATGAAGTGTTCACTTTCCCTGCCAAGAACAAATTCTTTACTTGTCTACTTGATTCTATTGTATTTTGTCTTCTCTAGCAGATATATTCCCCTTATAAGTCCTTCAGTTGAGAGAGAGACAGAGACAAAAGTGATGATGATTAAACCATTTAACTAAGTTGTTCAGTCATTTTTCTGTCATGTCTGATCTTCCTGTCCCCTTTTGGTATTTTCCTGGCAAAGATACTAAAGTGGTTTGGTATTTCCTTCTCCAGCTCATTTGACAGATGAGAAAACTTAAGTGAAAAGGATAAGTCACTTTACCAGTAACAGAGATAGGGTCTAAGACTGTATTTGAACTCAGGTCACCTTGACTCCAAGCCTGACCCTCAAGCCATTTCATAGATCACTTTTAGAGACTGAACAGAAGGTGATTGACTTGATAAGTAATTGATTGTACCACCTGACTCCCAACTGCCAATCAAGAAAGAGGTTATGATGCTATCCAATTAGGGAAATTTATTTTGTCTTCTCGCAACTTCTAGAAGTTTCTGTAGCCAGCACAAAATGGCTTATTAGGGCCAATTGTTAAAATTACAGTATGAGCATTTCTGCCTTGGAAAATATTAAATGCTACAAATAAGGGCTTGATTTATGGGTTGTTTTTTTTTTTGTCTTTACTTGAGGAATTGATAGAAATGTTACTAATGCAGATTACATTTAAAAGTGTGTTGCCCAGGGGCCAGCTAGGGGGCTCATTAGATTGAAAGGCAGGCCTAGTGATGGTACATCCTGTGTTAAAATCTGTCCTTAAATATTTCCTACCTATGTGACCCTGAGCAAGTCACTTAACCCCCATTGCCTAGACCTTATCACTTTTCTGAATCATAACCAACATACAATTGGTTCTAAGACAGAAGGTAAAGGTTTGAAAAAAGTGTGTGCAGGTTCTTTTTTCAGAGTGACTTTACTAGTACATCTATGCATCTAGTTGAACTTTATGTAATGTAGCTTGCAGACAGAGGGTTATGTCCTGTAAACACATCAGTTTGATTAGGGTGAATCATTAAATTAATTAAGGACTCTCCTTGAATTCACTACCTCTTGCCATTAGAATTTTTAGCCTTAAACTTTATGCCTCTCCAATAGGTGATTAAAATGTTTTCTTCCTTTTCTTTCTTTCTTCTTTCTTTCTTTCTTTCTTTCTTTCTTTCTTTCTTTCTTTCTTTCTTTCTTTCTTTCTTTCTTTCTTTCTTTCTTTCTTTCTTT
>NC_058130.1:563250199-563269634 GCF_016433145.1 Gracilinanus agilis | reverse complement strand
TATATATATATATATATATATATATGTATATATATGAAATTGATCTGCCTATTTGAAGGAGTTCTAGACATTCTATGCCCTGAGCACCACTAACTAGAGTGCTTAGTAGTTGGCTCACTGAAACTTCATTTCCAGCTGTGCTTTTATGGAATGACTATAAGAATCCTTTAGAATGAGAGACCATCCCAGGAATCTAGGCCATATGGACCAGGAATGCCTCATATCTCAATCCCATTGTTCTAATTAGGACATATCCCTTGAATGTGAAGTCACATTGCCTGCTCTGGGTAAAGGACATTCAACACTGTTCCCTGGGGATACCACATCATACAACTTTGAGGGATATGACATATTTGGTAGCTATTCAATGGATTCATTAATCTCTTCTCTGCACTTACATATCCACTTTACTCCATTTCTTCACGTTTGCAACCATAGAGCATATGGCTTGCAGTATTTTGTAATTTTAGCTCATTATGTCTAAATGATAAAACCTGTTTCTAAAAGTTGCATCTTGAAGAGATGGGACTCTTAAATATCACTTTAAAAAGTGTTCAAGACACAAAGCAGAGCTCAAACTTTTCTTTTTAAAAGCAGTCAGTTGTTTATAACATAGCTGTATTTAAGCAACACTTTCTTACTTTCTTACCCACTATCAAAGAGATAGGTATTATAAATTTTATAGCAGTGCTCCTAAACCTGACACTGCGATATGTGAGGCACCCTCATAGTTCTCTACTTTATATATTATTTTTATGGTGAGAATTAAAGCTTTTATGAGGCTGTAATTTTTGACATTACCATCTCTTCCTGGGAACTCAATGTTATCCTGCTACCCTGAGAACTACACAGGAGAAACTACATATTTCCAAGGTCAAGTGAATTCTCCAAATTGGGAAGTCAGAGTGTATGGGGAAAAACAAAAATATGACATTGAAAAAAATTATTTCTGCACTAAATCACCTTGCAAAAATAAATTTTCCTTAAAAAGTATACCAAGAGTTCCAAAATAATATTAATGTTTGGAATTATACGACAAATCTGATGATTTCAAATGCATATAAATTGCTTCAAAAGTCTATCTCATTGCATAAAGATCAGGAAAGCAAAAAATAGTATTTCTAAAATATTAAAATATTCACTCAGGAATACTCATTAACTATCTACTACATGCAAGACAGTGGGGAGATTCAACGATGAATAAGATCTCATATGCTTAAATTTTAGTTGTATAAAATGTCCTATAATATTGTGAGACAATAAAATGTTTCTAAGAAAATTCAGGTAAAATAAAATCTAGCAAAGTAATGTATTTAAGAAATTATTTTGATAAAAACAAAAATTAATTACCTGGATTAGGTGTGTCAAACTCAAATGTAAATGAATTCCTGTGGGCCACGTATTGACCCAGAAAACCACATATTGGCATTATCTATGTTGTATTATGTTTTCATTTATTTTAACTTTTCCCAATTAAATTATAGTCAAGTCCCAGCTACACTCCAAAGGTTGTGACCTGTTTTCAAAAGCTGTAACATTCTTTGAAATATATTGACAAAATTAGGTAAAGAAATACCGTCTTGATTGACAGGATTAGAGTCTCAGGGTTAGAACAGATTTTGGATGCCACCTTGTCAATTAATACCTGAACCAAAATGATTTGTACCATATGTTACATGTGATCATCCAGCCTGGTAAGAAGGAATGTACCATCACATAAAGCAGACGTTTTTACTTCAACAGAACTCCACTTTTTAGGAAGCTTTTATTTATATCAATGCTAAAAAATCCTCATTTAATTCTCTACTCTTTGCTCTTTATTCTGTCAATGGTAAAAAAAAACAAGAAAAATAAAACAAGTCTAACATGTAACAGACTCTTTCATATGGCAAATCTTCAAATAACCAAAGACCATTTATATTTCTTCTTTAGTTAAACTCTTCTCTACACTATGGATTCTGAATTGTTAGATCACACAAAATCATATTTAATATTTTTCTTTGAAAAAGTCCAACTTGTTCATGTCCTTGAAATGTATTATTCACAATTAAACATAATCTTTCAGATATCATTTAAGCAAGAGACTTTGTAGAATTATCACCTTCCTCTAATCATCCCTCTCTTAATGTTTTCTAAAATCACCAACATGATTTTTTTTCTTTCTTCCTACCATGCCATACTTTTGTTGGATCATCTAGAAAAACCAAGAATAATAAAGCCAGATGTGATTTTAGAGATAATATAAAATGAAACCTTCATTTTAAAGATAAAGAAACTCATTTCAAAAGGTAAAAAACTTGCCAAAAATAATTAGTAAGAGACATAGTTTGGATGTAAGCTAATATTCTAACTCCAGTGCAAGCAGCAATTCTCAAAGTATTATATGGGGAACCATGGGTGGGTCCCCAAATCTATTTCAGGGGATTTGCATAAACAAAACTATTTTTATAGTCATACTAAAATGTTTAATTTCTTATAATCAATTTAAACAAAAGCACTTTGGAGACTTCAATTATTATATTTTTTCAATTATTTTTAAGAGTATAAAGTCCTTTGAAAGGAAATTTTGAGAACCTCTTCTGTAAATTATCTTTTTGATAATTTGCCATGTACAAGAATAAAAAACAAAACTAATTTATATTGTATTCTAATTTTTATTACATTACAGTCATGCTCAAAAAAGTAATGGACATCTCTCCTGTTATTTGTTATTTTTCCCTTACAGAAAGTTTTATGATCATAGCTGAATAAGTCTTGAATTTTGCTTTATCACTTAGATATTTTGTGTAATTTTTTTCATCTTCAGTTGAACTTTCCTTTGTTCTTTTGATTTTATTATTCTTATAAAGAAGTGCTAAATTTTTTCATGGCATTATTTTATAACCTCTCGGTTGACTGAGTTTATTTTAATCCAGTTTGTTTCTTTGATCTCTGAATTTTTCGAAGTAAACAAGTCATGTCATTAACAAATAGGAAGTTTTGTCAAATCTTATCCTTTCTTTATTTATATTCATCTAGATTCTTTTTATTGTCTTGATGCTTTAATATTTTTTTCCAGAATGATGTTGAATAATTTTGGGGAGATAACTGATTTTGGATTTTTTAAATGTATTTCTTGGAAAGGCCTCCATTTTCCTTCATTTAAAAATACTAATTTTAAGTTAATTTTTTTTTCTAAATTAAAAATGGCTGTCCTATGCCTATGGCCAATAGGGTTTGTAAGAATAATGAGAAGTGTTCTTTGTTAAAGATTTTTTCTGGACTAGTAATTTGGATTTCTCAGGTGGATTTCAATGTGATTAAAATAATTATTTCCCTAATGCTGAACTATCTTTATATTCCTTGATCAAATCAACTTGCCTGATCATAGTGAATAATTATTTGGCTTTCACAATAACTGGAAAGCTACAAGGAAACTCAGTAGATTAACACCCAAGGCAAAAAAAAAATCATTAAAATGACATACTTTAAAAACTTCCCTTTTTTGGGCCAATTGCATTATTTGTCAGTTTCCAAATAAGTCTTCTTTTTCAAACACATTCTATCATGTCTTCCTTGGTAGCTGTTTCATGTGTTTTTTTTTCTGAATCTACTTCTAACAGTCTAGTGTACATTCTTATTTCTTGATTATTGCAGTAAGTTATCAAGCAATTTGCCTACTTTCATTCCTTGGAAATTGTGGGAGTTGATTGAACCATGCTGATTCCATCGTGTAACTCAATTCTAAATCTGGCTCGGTTCCTTTTCTATTCAATTATGAGTCTAGTTCAATTTCTTTCTTTTGAAAAAAAAATCAGTTATGAAAATTGTGAGAAAACTTTACTACAGTTTTTGAACATTCTAGCTTGGTCGGGAAATTGAATTGTAACAACCTGTTGTTTATATCCCTTAAACTCAAGGGCTGATCAGAAATACAACCAGATCTGAAGATTGATGCAAGCAGTTTTCTCACAATTATATATTTCAAACAACCCATATATTAACTTAAAACTTCAATTGTACAGGTTAGTCAGTTACTGTTTCCTTATTCCTTTGAATATAGATACTTGGGAGAGGGGGTAGGACACTTTCCTCCCCTTTTCTCAGGACAGTGCACCTGTTCTCCCTCCCTTTCCCAACTCAGAAAATCCTAATTTTTCCTTCAGTTAGTAATAAGATTATCTAATCATGTATCCTGATTTATATTATGCTAAATTTTTTTAATATATAAAAATCTGTCTTGAACAGTATTCAAGCTTCAGTGCCAAGCTTATGAGGCCTTTTCCCTATTTTTATGCAATTGCAATTCATTGCTTAATAAATTGATATGCTCAGAAAGTCAAAACTTTTTACTCAATTATTTCAGATTAACTATTGCCACCCCAAATGTACCAATTTTCTGTAAGTTTAATAAATTAATGTTCTTCAAAACCTCATTTCTTTTAGATCAAGGATCAGATCCCATTAGTAAAAACAAACAAATAATAAACCACCAAATGAAAATAAAACCTACTCATCAACTTGAAAATAAATAAAATGCCTATTTTAATAAATAAAATATTATTTCATTATATTATATAACTATGAATATATAGTGTTATATTATCAACTTGTAAAATTTTATATAACAACACAACCCCTTAATGGACAGTGTTACAAATGTATTTTCTGTAACTAGTTTAAAGAAAATTTCTTTGGTATCATATTTGGAAGGAGGTGAATGTTATGTTTATTTTAGCATGCACAGAGAGAAAAAAACTAACAGGTTTCCTAAGAAACTTGTAAGTTAAGTTTTGCAAACTAAATGAATTAACAGTAACAGAGAAAATTGTTAAAATAACTTTTGAGAGAATTAGAATTAATCTTAATTTTTTAAAAGAGATGTTTGAAGGAAATTCCAGAAATATTAGGATTCCTATCCTGAGAGAAGTTTATTTCACTTCTGAGGAAGAATCAGTAACAACATTGGTGACAGCAATTTCTTTATATTTTTCTCTAGTTTTTGAAGAGCAGAGAGGTGACTTAAACTGTGAATGTTATTCACTGTGATAGATTGAAAGCAATAACATTTCTTTGTTTTATTATTTGCTACTACAATAAAATGTATAACAGTAAAATTGATGTTTATTTAAGACTTCAAGAATAGGAGATTTGAGAGGGAAAAAAGACATGTAAAATCTTTGGAGAAAAATAAGTTTTTCAGGTTTAGTTGTTTTCTTGGATGTTGCTGAGAACTCCTGATTTAATGAATGAGAGACTATACATTTCCATTAATTTCGGAAGAAATCTAGTATAATCTTCATACCTACTATAGAATTCACAGTTTCCTTCAACTTATTTTAATCTTTTCATTTCTGTTTTACTCCTAATTTTAACCTTAATTTTCACAATGATTTCTAATTCTTCCATCACCCAGTCTTACCTTATTCTCTCTAGGTTTTCATGACACCATTCTTTCATGGATCTCATCTTACTTGTCTGACAGCTTTTTTTTTCAGTCTCTTTTGATGATATGCATCCATGTCATGCCCAGTAAATTTGAGTATCCCAAAGAGATCCATCCTAAGATATCTTGTCTTTTTCATTTATACTATTTCACTTGATGATCCCATAAGTCTTAATGTTTTCTTCCACTTCTTACTCTCTTTTATACTTCAGTCCCATAGATAGTCTATTGCCAAAGCCAGCCGATTTTAACTTCATAATATTTCTCATGTATAATCCTTTCTTTCCCCTGCCACTGCCTTTATATTGGTATGGACTCTCATCTCTTCAAATTGGGTTTATTGTGTTATACAGGGTGGCATGGTGCTTCTGTAAGGTGGGCCTGACCAGCTGGCCCAAGATCCCTAGATGGTAAATGGATCTAGGCTGAGTGAGGTTAGTGATGCCTGGGTGGCCACCATGATGTGCTGACAACCACCAGGGCTTATGAAAGTTCAGTTCAGCCAAGCTCTTGACCCCACAAACAGTGCCCAAGCCAAAGTTACCAAGTGAGAAGCTGCATTTTGTTCACACAGCTCCTCTGGTTACTTAGCTTGGGGTTAGGTTGGAGGATAAAGGTTTGTAGTAAGGATAGTTATTGATATTGAGTTGGACAAGGCCAAATGACTGCAATTTTGGTAAAATCCCCTTTCCCCTTTGGCAGTAAATGTTCTCTTGCTCTTGAAATGAAATCAGTCTTCACTTGAACTATGTTTCAAAGGGTTTAATGCTATAATTCTAAGGGGTAGGATTCAGGATAAGGACAGTGGTTTTGGGGATAGCTATACTAAACCTATGGGAATTAGATTAGGATAATCAATAAGTAACAAGTTGGCAGCTGGCTGGAGAGGCTTCTCTCCCTCCCAGACCCTAGTCAGATCTGGCCATGGGCTAGCAGTAGTTCCCAAACTTTTTTGGCCTACGGCCCCCTTTCCAGAAAAAAAATATTACTTAGCCCCCTGGAAATTAATGTTTTTAAATTTTAATAGCAATTAATAGGAAAGATAAATGCACCTGTGGCCATCACTGCTCCTCTGGATGGCTGCAGCACCCACCAGGGGGCGGTAGCGCCCACTTTGGGAATCACTGATCTAGACTCTAGACCAAGTGAAAGGAAGGGCTTGTGATGTTCTTCTTAATAGCAGGTGTTGATGTTTAGCTCTCAGCCTTGTTCAGTAATAGGTCAATTGATATTATGAGACAATCAGGCACAGGTGCTAGATATGCAGGTCTATAGGCCTACCCACCCTTCACCACCCAAAACCGTTCTCAAACATGAGACCTTCTGATGCCCATTCCCTGGGTTTTTATAGTGAGGTCTTAACTGTCTTTTGCCTCTGTCTCATGCCATCTGGGTAAATTCCAAGTTCTATAACTAATGATCTGTCACTCAAGCTGGTCTCCATCTTCTTCCCAGAAGTTACCTATTACAATTGCAATAGATGGTTGCTTAATTTTTCTAACACAAACCTTTTCTCACTTTAGTCTCTATTACATTTAGCAGGCAAAAGGATTTTCCTAAAACACAGGATAATGTCAAGTTGAACACATTCCACAGTGGCTCAGATTTGGGAATGAACTAGACTATTCTGAGAGGAAAGGTTTTTCACCATTATCAGTATTATCTTCATTATCTTATTCTCAATATTACCTTTTACATGTTACCTAGCATCAGTCTTGACTTGCTTTCACCATATGTTTCCTTCTGATTTACTTACTTACTGCCTAATGGAACTGGATGAAATCCTGAAACCATGCCAACTGCTTTTGCAGCAAATTTTTCCTAGCCTCTATCAGGGACTTCTTATTAATAAGCCAATCTTATCATTTCTGTAATATACTACCCCTTTACCATAGAAGCTGTTTCAACTCTTCCCTCAACTCTGCCTCTATATTTTAGTGATCTTCTTGTATAATAACCATATTTTAACATCAATTAGATCCCTCCTTTTCCCACTTATTTCCATTCTAAGAATATTTCTTTGAGAACAATCAAGCTCAAAGTTTATGTCCTTGTTTTCTGAATTGATGGAAAGAAGAAACCCTCAGTGATCCTCAGAGAAGATGAGTTTCCAAAGGGCAATAGTCATTTCCCCTCTTTTCAAGATAATCCCCTCTGGATTACTCACACAATTTCATGATAACTTATGATGGGTAATATCTCATACCTATTGAATCAGCAAAGCTGACAAAAAAGGAAAATGATAAATATTGATATAGCAGTAGTAAATAGGCATATGAAAACACTGTCAGTGAAGCTATAAGTTCATCCCATCACCATGAGAAGCAATTAATAATTTTGTCCAAAATGTCACTAAACTTGTAAGATTTTTACCCATGAATAGCATTACTAGGCTGATATACTAGAAATGAAAGAAAGAAGAAAAGGGTATATCTATATATATGAAAAGGGATCAAGAAACTAAATGGGTGCCCATCAAGTGGTGAGTGGTTAAACAAATTATGGTATATGAATGTAATGATATATTATTTTGTTAAAAAATGGTTAGATTTGATTTCACAGAAACTTCACACTACTTGGTGTTGATAGATATAGAATGAAGTGAATGAAAATCAGAGCAAATTAAACAATAATAACAATGCCAAAAACATTTTGAAAGACTTTGTTCACAATGATTATTCTGGATTCCAGAAAGCCAATGAAAGAATTAGAACCACGTCCTGACAGAAGAGTCAGTGGGCTCAACCTGCAGAAAAGACCTACTTTTGTACATGCACAATATGGAATATATTTGCATGTCTATGAATAGTTGTTACATTTAAAAAAATCAATGGTGAAAAGTGAAAGGAAATAATATATACTTACTTTCAAAATAACAACTTAATTGTATCATGGGTACAAGACATTTTCCTTTGATTTTGAAAGAATGTTTTCTACTTTAAAAAGTTTCTTTCTTGATAATGTATAGTCTTTAAAAATTAAATTAAAATACCTTTTTTCATAATATGTTTCATCCTGAAATATTTTCTCTTGTAACTGGAATCTTTACAGCTTGACCACAATATTTTTCATATATGATATAATTGTTACTTATGACTAATGATAAATAATAATTTATATTTTATATTTATATAATTTATAACAAAATAATATTATATATGTATATATAATTTAGGTTTTTCTCCCTTTACTAAACAACATATCAACATTGATCTTTCTTCTTTTCTTCATATATGGTTATCCCAACTCTGTGCCTTTTCAGTTATTATCCCTGAGACTTGAAATATAGTCTGTATCTCCTGAATACTTTGGCTTCATGCAAACTTAAATTTAAATATCACCTTATAAAATGCAACTTTCTTCTTCCCATCCTCAAACTACAAATGCCTTCCCTCTTTGATTATCTCTCAATTACAATGCACATATCTAATAAGTAGATAGTTGTTGGCAAATTGTCTCTACCACTAGAATCCTGAGTTCCTCAAGGCAAGAGACTGCTTTTTATTTGGTTGGTTTTTGTATCACTAGTATTATACACTGCTTGGATGGATAGTAAGTGATTAACAAATGCTTGAAAACTGTTATATTAATGGATGAAATACACACTTAGAAGTGGACTAGATTTGAGTTGCCATGCATTCAAATCATTTCATATTTAAACACACACAAATATAAAAATATTGTAAAAAATATATAGAGATTTCCCAAGGTTACAAAGAAATTAACATAGCCTGGATTTGAATATGTATACTATTATGTCAATTTTGCATTCCATTTTAGCATGCTGCTTTCTATTTGCCACCTGCTTCCAATATTTATAGACTATTTCCCTCTGGTTTCTTGAAATACATCTTTTAGTCTTTTTGTTTTATCATATTTTGGGGAGGGCTAAAGTTTCTCATATTGAAGAATTGATCATTTGTTTATTGTTCTTAATTAGTGATTACATATATTTTTTCAAATCTTGTATTCCTTTGACTGCTCTAATAATTTTGTAGCGTTTTGTTTTGGTAAGGGATTATAACTTCTGTTTTGTGCTACCACCCAGCATTTTGAGTTAATTTTATTATTGTTTTTTCTATTATTTCATTGCTATAACAAATGCCACATGAAAAGTCTTTTCATCTATAAAGATTGAGTACTTATCTAAAACCTTCCATCTTAAAATATGCTTATGGGAAACTGAAAGGTTGTGTTTTGTTCATGGTTACATAGGCAGTACACAAATAAAATCTCACTGATTTTTAGGTCTTACTGACTCATTAATAATTTTTTCATATTGAACTCTAATTTTCCTTATTTTTTCCTATGAAGCTCTCCATATTCTGTCTCTGCCTCTGCCTGACTGCCTTTTTATCTTTCTTTTAATCCTAACTATATTTTGTTTATATTTTCAGACTTTTTTCTTGTTAATTCCTTCAAAATCATTGCTTGTGATTTTTCTGGAATTTTTTCAATTTTCTTCTTCATCCTCTACTTGTCATAACACTTTAAATTAATTTTATGCATATTAACTATTCAGCTATTTTTCTGTACCTTATTCTTCTTCTCCCTCCTTCTCTTATTTTGTCTAATTCTTCTCCATTCTTCACAACACAGTTTCTTGCACCTATTAGGAACATGACAAAATTATGTTGAATGAAGAATAATGTTTTGTCCCTTCCTAGATTAAGAAATCACAGGGAGGGGCAGCTGAGTAGCTCAGTGGATTGAGAGCCAGGCCTAGAGACGGGAGGTCCTAGGTTCAAATGAGGCCTCAGACACTTACCAGCTGTGTGACCCTGGGCAAGTCACTTGACCCCATTGCCCACCCCTTACCACTCTTCCACCAAGGAGCCAATACACAGAAGTTAAGGGTTTAAAAAAAAAAGAAAAGAAATTGTAGTGATGTATAGTTTATCTAAATCTCTCCATGTAGTCACTGAAAGCAATTCATAATTTCAACTGTAATTTTCATAACTTAATAATTCAAAGAATACTAGAGGTTGAAAGGACTTCCTAAGAGATTAGATTTTTTTTTAAAAAATTTAAAGCAGAATTATTATACTATCTGATCAACACTTCATGCCATCTGGGATTAAAGATGTCAGTAGCTTACAAGAAAACCACTTCTTTGTCATACCATTCTAGTTTTTAGAATTAAAAAAAAAGGTTAGTCAAAATTTTTCCATCTTCATACATGCAAGGGCAATTCCCCATGGAGATCTTTAGTTTGGTCACTTTCTCAGTGGGAAATAGGCAATATTGTTGATTTTTAATGCTTGTGACAATATGTGATTGAATTTTAAAACATATTCTGTTACCTTCTATATCTTGCTTTTATCCCTTCTTTATCTACTCATTATTATAGGGGAAAAAAGTCCCTTATGCTTTATACTGCATCTTGATTTCTTTCTTCAGCAATATCAGTATAACCTATTTTTGTTTGCTGTTATTTCCACTATTTCTCTATTTACATGTATTTCCATGATGGTTCTGGGCAATTAAAAAAACAACAACAACAACTATGCCATACCTAGAAAAGCATGCAAAAGAAGCAACTTATGTAAGGTTCTGATCTAGTAGAAATAACTAAAGCTTTTAAGAGCATGAAGAGATTCTATTCTCAAATAGTCCCTCGATACACATTTATGATGTGATAAAAATCAAAAGATTGGACATTATATGTCTATACACACAGGCACATATCAAATAGTATTGTAAATATAGAAATAAAGATATATGAAAATCAAAGTAATGTTGGAAATTGATATATTTACATATATGTAATATCTGTAATTTTCAATATCACATTGATATTTATAAAAGGAAGTCTTATCAGCAATATTCATGTAGATTTTATCATTTTAATATATGTCTAAAATATTCACACATCTATATATTTACGTATGTATATATGAATATTCACACTTTGTCTAGACTCACTTCATTAGCATCATGATGTTTTCCTGAAAAATTTACCATTGAAGATTAGTACCTTCTTTTAAAGTTATAGTCTTAAATAATTGCTTACATAACTGAGATTAACTGAGCCTCTAATTGCCTAACATTTTAACCTCTCAGATCTGATGAGAGCAACCCAGAACCATATATTCCAATGTCCCTGACAATATGTACCCAATAGGCAATAAATCTTATTTCTCATCAATATCAACAACTCCCAAAACTATCCTGCTATGCAGCAACCTCTAGCAATCTGAAATGGTAACTGCTTTTGCAGTTGTTTCAATTCTTGCGTCTTTGGCAGCCAAAGCTATGAAAGATAGAGAAAAGAAAAGTTTTGCCATTGTCAAATATTTCAACAATATCAGGAATAAATAAAATATTTTGAAAGAGAATAACATTTAAGACGACTCATTATCATTTTTCTTATCTCTAAACTCTCACAGATGGATAGAGTCATAGAGAGATATAGTTAGAAATATATATAGTACACATAGATACAGATATTGGGATATATAGATGAATATAGAATTAGAGGTTCTAGAGAGCAGGAATTTTCTTACTTTTGTCTTTATATCATCAACATTTATTAAATCACTGCTTGGCAAATGGTAAGAGCTTAATAAATATCATTTCCTCCCTTCCCTATCCTCCTTCCTCCATTCCTTTCTAGGATGTGGCATACAGAAAGGAACACAATATTTGAAATAAGATCTGACCAAAGAAAAGTACAGAGGTCCTATTTTTTCCCTAGTCCTAGACAATTTGTTTCTCTTAATTCAGTGTGAGATCTTCATAGCCATATCACATTGTAAATTTTTCTTGAGCTTGCAATTGTTCCAGATCATTTTTCAGATGAAGTCTGTCTAACATTTCTCCCGCTTTTCTTTCACAAATTGATAATTTTTTAACCTAGCTGAAATACTTCACCTTCCTTCCTATTAAATTTCTTCTTCTTATATTTCATATGACATTTTTGCTCATGTAAATCCTTTTAGAGCTCAGATTTGCCTTTCAGTGTATTTAGCATTACTTCTTAGACTTGTGTCACCTGAAATAAGATAAGCATCCTATCTATGCCTTATGTAAGTCATTGATTAAAACATATTGAACAGGTCAAAGATAAATTTTCAGAACACATCATTAGAGATCTCCTTCCATGTTGAAACTGAATGAAAAATTTTGCTTATTGCCATTCAAATAGTTCTTAATTTTCCAAATTTCCAAACTGAATTTCAAAATTCCAAAAATTTCCCTCAAACTACCATTAGGTATCCCAATTTCTCCATTTGCTCTACAAAATAGCAGTATTCACTTAAAAATACTAATATATAGGTCATTCTAGTACATATCTCATAGTCTTATAAATAAAGGGCATATGTTTATCCTGGAATGATCTTTTTATTATTAAGAAATGCTGGCTTTGTAATCACCATCCATTTTAATACCTTAACCATGCCTCCATTTCCTACTTTTTTCCCCCTCATGAATGAAAGTTAATTTGATTTACAACCTACATTCCTTTTTTTTAGGAAACTGGAATATTAGAAGTTAATCAGTCTGATAGAATACTTCCCTTCTTTGCTTTATTTTAAAAATTCCTGACAGTAGTGTGGCAATATTTTGCCATTTTTTTTTCAGCTTCCTAGAATACAGTTCATCTGGGTCAAGTAACTTAAAACCCTTGATACCTATCTCAACTTTCACCTATTAGCTTTTCTGTTCTATTGTTTGTAGTACCAAGATCATTGTGCATGGGATCAGGGAAGACTAGAACAAAATTGAAAAAGAAAAGAAAAACAGAGTTGGGCATCTTTTTTTTTCCCCCATCACTGATTACCATCCCATTCATCCCAATCAGAGTTCTTGTGCCTTCTTTGATCTTTTGACTCTCTCTCCTTATATTTTTATAAATATATTCATTTTAATTCTTCACTTTCACTCTAAATTTCAACTGATTTTAAGATTTTGCAACAAATAGAAATGTTCTGTCTGGACTCTCACCCTATTTTTACTTGCTTTCATCATCATTGCATGCTTGCTTTAAAACAAAGTTGCTTGGCTAGTTCCATGTGCACACACACATGAATACATTTGGACAATGCCACTTTCTTCTAATTCATCTGAATTGTTTCACTTCATATATTCAAAATGTCATTATTTTTCCCTATTAAATTTCATTTCTTTAGATTCAGCCCAGTATTCTAGACTGTCAAAATATTTTCTTTTAGATTTTGACTTTGTCATCTAAAATGTTAGTTTTCCTCCCAACTTTCTGTCATTTGCAGATATGATATGTAAGTCATCTATATCTTTATGTGAGTTATAAATATGAAAACATGAAATGCTAAAGGGCAGTGATGCCTAGGGCACTATAATGGAAACACTCTTAATGACATCTAAGATTTTAGAAGGATTTAATTTAATTCAACAAATTCTTCTTGAGCGTCTATTACTGTGTCTTGAATTATTAAGGCAATATTTTTCCATCTTTCCTTTGAGGTATTTTGAAACTTTAGCTCTTTAAAGGGAACTGATATAGGATATAGTATAGTAGAATCCCTAAGGAGAAGAATGTCAGCCAGCATGAACAGACAATCCACACTCTTGCTTCCTCTTAGTTTCCCAGACTCTTCACCTAATTCTATTTTTTAGAATTTAAAAAGTTGACCGTGATCACTCTACAAATTCATAGGTATTGTTGGTCATATTTCTATAAACCAATATATAAAAATAATCCTTTTAGTCTACAAGTAGTTTCCAAAAATCATTACCAAAACAGAGATAGGGAACTACAAAAAGGATAATAAACATTTTCTAAGTTGTCTAAGTTATTTCAATTTATTTTAGAAATTGAAGATTTTTTAAGCAAGAATATTTATGTCTTACATAGTTTCTTGTCTTCACATTTTTATAGCGTATTACACAGGCTCATTTTCTTTACCAATTCTATCGTGTCATGATTAAAAATGCACTAGTTATAAAATAGACCTACACTACAGTTCTGATAAATTCCATTGTCTCAACTATTTTTCTACTTTACCTCCTGTCTGTTTTTACCTCATTCATATGCATTTGGTCAAAAGTTGGTGCATCTTGTTCTTTTCTGATATTAAAGTTACCTTGAATTCTTCTATAGATTTCCTTAAACATCTGGAAGACAAGTTATCTTTTCCTGTTCCAAAACTGAAGTCTCCTTTAATTCAAATATTCAGCTCTTTTCCTATAATCTGAATATAGCTACTGCCTAAATTTTTAATGAATTTTTAAAAAAAACACATACTTTTTAAGTATTTTACTCTGTGAAATGAATTTTTCTAAGGTCTTGGGACAAAAATATTTCAAATACAAAATAGTGCCTCCCTTCAGAAGTTTATAAGCTTACAAGGAGATAGAGTTCAATAATGAGTTCATAGGTGAAAATGACTTTATGATTATTTTCATAGCCAGAAGTGGTATGGAAGAAGATATGGATGTAGTGGCATGGGATGAGGATACATGTGGGAAACATAATATTCTGTGTCTACATAAATTTGGGATAGAATTAATTCGTGATCAGCAATAAGAAGCCCAGACTGCTAGAGTAAAAGCTTAGAGGACCATGTTTAAGGGAGAAACACAGGGTCACGACAGCAAAGTAGATGACTTTTTCTGGTAACAATGAGATTGTGTGTTACAGTGAATAGAGAAAACTGAAATTGCAGTCAGAGACCTTAGGTTCACTCTTTATCACAAGGTTTATTAAATGAGTTTCTTCAGTAAAATAAAATTCTCTCTATACTTCAATTTCATCATCTCTGAATTGGAATTAGAGGATATATGAAGTCCTAGTCATATGGTCTATAACCCTAGGTCAGTGACCCTATGCTCTTCCTGAATTTTAAACTGATAATTATTTTATATTTTACATTGCAGTGTCCATAAATATACACTGATATCATTATGCATGATTAATTCTAATGGAAGGAAAGAGGAGTTGTTCCATAAGTACCTCATTTTAAAAGTTATTTGAGACAAATGAATACATTTGTGCCATTTCCAGATATAATGCAAGGGAAAATTGATGAAAGATTTAATTAGGAAAGCTTGAAGTTATTGACTAAACCTCACAACTTGGAATGTAGCCATAGCCCCAGAAGCCAAATGAGTAAATTTATGGTCAAATAAACCTTAGATGTGGAAATATGGCCCACTAATCTACAGTTAATAATAGTCAATAAGTATTTATTAAATGCCTTCTGTGTAGACATTTTGGTAAGTCTAGGAGATACAAATATAAAAAGAGAAAGACAAGTCTTTATCCTCACGAGGATTAATGTATATCTAGTTAGGGAAAATATAAAAGGAAAGTGAAAGTGTTGGAGAAGATACTAGTAAAGGGACATGGAGAAGTCAGTCAAAGAAATATCAGTACAGTGAAGATTGATGACAAATAAAGAGATGTTTGAGCTTTTTCTTTAAATGGAGTTAGGGAGTACTTAGTACCCCCTTCCAGTTAGAGAGCCAGGGGGTAAAAATGAATTAGAATGCTAATGCTGAAGAGTTCTTAATGGATGCTGAGGTTAAACTAATTATAAGCCTTCTGTAGCTTGGTAGGTAAGTAACTACTTCCATGTCTTATTTTTGCCTACTAATGCTCATTCCTATCAGATCTAAATTTTGTTTTTGATATTGAGTCATTTCAGTTGTATCTACCTTTTTTGTGACCCAATTATTGGGTTTTCTGGGCAAAGATACTATAGTAGTTTGCTACTTCTTTCTCCAGATCATTTTTCAGATGCAGAACTAAGGTAAATGGGATTGCATGACTTGTCTAGGGTCATGCAGCTCATGACTGAGATTGGATTTAAATTCATGAAGATCAGTCTTTCTGATTCCAAGCCCAGAGCTCAATCCACTGTATCACCCAGCTGCCCCCATCAGTTATAATGCCTTAGTACAAATTGAGTGGGTAGTATTCTTTTTTAAAAACAGGCTTAAAGATTTTTTTTATCTACCTATGTTTGCCTTAATTGCTTGTCATGTCCTTCATTTTTGAAATAGGTGAACTATCTTAATATTGATTATATTTGCTCAGGAGATATTGTCAACCTTACCAAATTGAAAGTTATATTGCTATCTAGTCATAGAGAAACAACATGGTTTGGCTGAGGGTTTAATTATATTTTCCATTCAGCTTCTGATTTGTATTGAGTCTTCAATTCAGTGTCTTTCATCTCCAAATTCAAATTGAAATGAAAGAAAGTATATGCTTCATTTAGTTTATGGATTCAACATGTATGCAGTTGCCTGAATATTGGCTTCCCCTTTTAATTTCTTTATGTATTAGTTTTACATGACTCCATCTGTGTTCAGGGCTATATGGCTACTGAAATTGCTTTGTATATCTTTAGATTCATGCTTATTATGATAGACTACAGTCAAAGGCACTTTCAACTCTTGGATTCCACAGATCATTTTGTTGCATTTAAACCAATCTACAATAACTCAGACTGAGGATTGTCTGTCACTAGAGAGTAGTAGCATAATTCTCTCTATTTTATCTCTTTTTCAAAATATCTCAGTAATGGGCAAGCTTTAAAATCATGCTGGAACAGTAGCTTTGGAAGAGCTCTTCCCTTGCTACCTAAGATAATATAAGTAACAGGATTCAAAAATGAGGAAAACTCAGTAATAACAGGAAGAAGGCAAGTAAAAGCAGCAGGTTCAAAGTAACTCTTATTAAAAAAAACTGAAAAAGGTAAATGTGTTGCATATACATATACATATATATATATATTATGTGTATGTGCATATACTTATTTCTAAATGTGGCTTAAATGGAAAAATCCTTCTCCTTTTAAATATATTCATGATATCTGGCCAAAATCCACTTGTTATATTCTTTCTTCAAATTTTCTTTGAATGGCTTATTATTACTTTTAACAATTGTAATTGTGACACCATTCTTCCTGGAATAACAACTAGGTTCCTGCATTTTAGCAATTCTCTTCTTTGCATTTTGTGACCCTTGAATGCGGTGAGTACTAGCATTCCTCTCTGATTCAGTAAAGCACCAGTACACCTACCCCAGACCACATTCAACCAACCTAACACAAATTCTTCATTCATCAATCCCTTTTGCTGCACATGAAATATCACTTCTGATGATAACTTTTCTTTAGGTAATGTTTTATGCCTTCAAATTAGGTAAGGAGCCAGTTTTTTGCCCATCAGCTATGACTGTAAGCATCATGTTCATTATAGTTTTCTCATTTCCAGTAGTTTTAATCAACACTGATTCGGCACCTTTAGTATTAATGGTGACATTTGACAGAATATCAAAACAAACAGGCATTTCGTTGGCATTTCCCATCTGCCCCAGGAGATAGCCATGCTTTTTATGTATGCTGAGGCACACAATACATAACTTATGGTTTCGAAGCTAGAAGTATAGAATATAGTGAGAATGCAACTTTTAAAGATACATATTGGGGAAAAAATGTTGCAATATATTCGGACTAATATGGTAGAGTGCAATGAGTAGATTGATGATGAGATGATATTCAGAAAAATCAAGAGATAAAAAAGATTAATACACTGGGAAAAGAGAAAAGGAGATAAAGGTGGGGTAAATTATTTCACTTAAGAAGTCATATAAGAATCAATACAGTGGAAGGGAAAATGAGGGAGTTGCAGTCAATGCTTGAACCTTAATCTCATAGAACAGGTGAAAATTATGAATAACATTCACATTGTTAAGTATTGAAATCCATTTTACACAATAAGGAAGTAAGAAGGGGAAGGTGAACAAAAAGGAGATGAAAGACAAAGATAGGGGGAAGTTGAGGAGCCAGTAAATAAGAGCAAAAACATTTGTGAATAGGGAAAGACTTAAAGGAGAGAAAGAGAAGGTTAAAAAAGGAAAAAAATAAAATGGAGGGAAATTCTCTTTTAGTAATCATAATTCTGAATATGAATTAGATTAATAATAAAATCAAATTACCAGCAATAAAAATGGAAAGGGAGAATTTACAACATAGAGAAAATAAAATAAATTTGTATTATGTCATTTTGCCCAATGATATGCCAATAAATCTGAAAATTTTAATGAAATAGATTGATTTTTTTTGAAATTAACAAAAATTTATTATATGCCAGCTATCTATATGCAAAGTACTATGGATACAAAAACAAATGTAAAAGTTCCTGCTTTCAATAGGCTCTTCTCCCACCCATATTTTTTATATAGAACTAAACCATTCTTATCATTTATGATTCAGCTCAAGTTCTACCACTTTTTCCTTTTTTTAAAAATTTAAACATTTATTAATATTCATTTTTAACATGGTTACATGATTCATGTTCCTACTACCCCCTTCACCCCCGATGCACATTTCCACTGGTTTTGTCATATGTCCTTGATCAAGACCTATTTCCAAATTGTTGGTAGTTGTATTGGTGTGGTAGTTTTGAGTCCACATGCTCAATCATGTCCACCCCAACCCATGCGACAAGCAGTTGTTTTTCTTATAAGTTTCCTCTCCTGCAGTCCTTCCTCTGAATGTGGGTAGTGTTCTTTACCATAAATCCCTCAAAATTGTCCTGGGTCATTGTATTGCTGCTGGTACAGAAGTCCATTACATTTGACTTTACAATAGTATGTCAGTCTCTGTGTACAATGTTCTTTTGGCTCTGCTCCTTTCACTCTGCGTCAGTTGCTGGAGGTCTTTCCAGTTCGCCTGGAACTCCTCCAGTTCATTATTCCTTTTAGCACAATAGTATTCCATCACCAGCATATACCACAGTTTGTTCAGGCATTCCCCAATTGAAGGACATACCCTCCTTTTCCAGTTTGTTGCCACCACAAAAAGTGCAGCTATAAATATTTTCATACAAGTCTGTTTATCTATGATCTCTTTGGGGTACAAACCCAGCACTGGTATGGCTGGATCCAAGGGCAGGTATTCTTTCATAGCCCTTTGAGCATGATTCCAAATTGCCAGACAGAATGGTTGAATCAGTTCATGACTCCACCAGCAATGCATTAATGTCCCAATTTTGCCACATCCCCTCCAACATTCAATA
>NC_058130.1:563186253-563215677 GCF_016433145.1 Gracilinanus agilis | reverse complement strand
ATCAGTCTTTTGACTTTGTTTTATTTGTTCTTGTTGTCTTGAGAGATCATTAGCTTCTAATTGCTCAATTCTAGCCTTTAGGGACTTGTTTTCGGGCTATAATATTTTGGTTTTTGGCTATCATCTTTTGGTTTTATTTTTCAATCTAGTCATTTCTGGTGTTCAATTTGGTTATCAGTTCATTTGATTTCTGAGCCTCACTTTCCAATTGCAAAATTCTGCCTTTTAAACTCTTATTTTCTTGCCAGATCTCTTCCATCTTTTTCATCATCTCAGATTTGAACTCTTCAGTAGATTGTGACCAATTTTCCTTGTTTTGTGAAGGTTTGGTTATGATTTCTTGTTTGTCCTCCTCTGTTGTCTGGATTTTCTCTGTGTAAAAGTTGTCGAGTGTTCCAGAGTTCTTCTTGATAATCTTTTTCCTCTGGGCTTCCTGATTTTGGCTTGCCATTATTGTTAGCCCAGTGCCTTCTGGGCATTATTCTCACACTCAGGGTCTGTCTGTGCTCTCTAGGCTCCTGAGGTCTCAGGTCTTGTTGTTCTCATGGGTTGAGCTTCCTGGTCCTCTGTGGTCTACCACTCTGCCTGAGGCTCTTTCAGCAGTCTCAGGGCGCTGCTTCCACTGCTGTGTTCCCACCTGCACAGGGTCCCCACTTGCAGTTCAAGCCTGCACTCAAGATCTTTGTCCACACCTAGGGCACTGCCTTCATCCGCTCAGACATTTGGGAAAGTCTGTGAGCATTCTTTAGTCTATATTTGTCCTAAGTCTTGCTGCTCTCAGGAACAAGCCCTGGAGCTGCCAGTGACTTAATGGGTGCCCCAAATCTGCTTTAACTCTTGTGCGCTGGCCTCTGAATTGTACGTGGTGTGGGAGTTGGAGGAGGGGCTTCTTCCTCTCGCGTTTTAGTGAGAGCTGTTTCACCCCTTCATAATGTGGAAATGCCACCTTCAATGCTGCGCCCTGTTGTGGGGTCCCTTCGTTCATCTGGATTCATTTTTATGTCCCCTTGAGGAGTCCTGTATGCTTCAGTTAGGAGAGATCAAGCTAATGCTCCTTACTCTGCTGCCATCTTAACCGGAAGTCTCCAATTTCTCTACCATTAAAGATTTAAAGAAGTCAGAATTCATTAAAATACAAAACAATTTTCAAAATGTCATGTAGCTCACTATTTCTCCTATGCAATTCTGGTTCAAGTTAATTGTCTATCTACACTTCCATTCATAAGGACAGAACTATGACAATCTTAGTCTTCTGTTCTCTCATCTCACTTCTACCTACAGAGATCTTTAGCTTTCTTTAAAGCTGTGGTCAAGTAGTACTGAAGATACTATTTTTTCTCATTCCCCACATCACTTTGAATTTATTTGTTTTTTCTGAATTGAGTAATTTATGGACATGTATTCTTCCAGGAATAGTTTCCTAGTACAGTTGGTAGAGAGCTGGTTCAGCAGTCAGGAAAACACGAGTTCATATCAGCCTTTGACATTACTAAGCTGTGTAACCTTAAGAAATATACTTAACCTTCTCTTACCCTGGTTTCCTTCAACAGTAAAAATGGTGATAACAGTAACATCATCACATTATTATTAATAATAACACAAATAATGGGACCAAATGAGATACTATTTATAAATGCCTGTAACAAATTACTTAGCACATAGTAAATTATTTCTTTCCCTTCTAGGAAAATTTAATCTTTGTGGGAACAAAATTAGTTTTACTTATAACTTTGTACCACCTAGCACAGTAACTGCAGCATGGTAGATATTTACTAAATGTTTAATTCATGTATTGACTTCAAGGAGTATTTGTTTTGTTCATCACTGCCAGTTATTAAAGTTCAAAATATAATCCATCTATGTCATTAACATGTATCACAAAGGATTAGAAAGTAGAGAGGTTGACCAAATTTGGTAAAATCCTTTAAATGTAATTTTAAAAACTTTATTATTTGGTGATTTCATAGAAAAGATAGGCATGCTCATAATAAATACCAATGTCTTTCTTACCATATATTTCCTATTCCCTTGATTTCAGTAACTTTTTATATTAGGTAAGGTATAGTTGTTTTAATTATGTGTAATAATTTTTATCATGTTAATCTTTGTTTACTTTTATATTGAAATTTTACCATAAAATCAGTTATCAAAGTGGTTTAGAAACAATTCAGGAATAACACACACACATTGGAATGAATGAACTCCATGACTTAAAATATACTTAACTCTGTTTTAATACTAATTAGTACTAATTACATCTATTGCCTTCTGGTGTTTTTCCTGAAGAATGTACTTATCATAGCTATGTCTAAGTTCTCACCATGGTCTAAGGAATCAGTATTATCAACTCATAAAACAATAAATTATTACTTCTCATTCATTTATGAAGAGGATCAAAGATATCATGGGGTGATGTCTTGATCTGTATGTGAATTGGATTTAAGTGGGACAGAATTCGACAAAGTCATCAACCTCACTCTCCTCTCTTCTAGCCACATCAAACCCCAGTTGCAAAACAAAAATCAGGCTTACTGGTGATAGTTCATGATTCAGTGGATGACTTTGGCATCTTCAATGTCTGTCCAAAATCTAAGTGTTTTATAGCACCCACTTCAGTTGGCTTCCTGGCCATTGGAACAAATTGTTCTCCTCTTCCAATTCCACCCAGAGAAGTCTTTGGATATTTGGGGTAGATGATCACTTAACTCACAGACACTTTTGTGCTCCTTCAGTTACCCTCAACTCAGTTTATTCCATCTATTTAGCCCAAATGGTTTACCAGAGGGTGGCCTCTGAATATGCTATATATCTGCTTGAAACCACAGGTGAAAGTTGAGTGACAACTCAACTGGAGAATTGGGGATGCCAAAGCCTGATTTGCAGTTCTAAAAAGATGTTGCAAAGCTCTCACATAGAGATTCTAGACCTCTTTGAACATTGATCATTAACTGAGTTTGGGAGTTGATTTAATTCATGAAAAAAGCTTTGCCAGTTTCCTTATGAGAAATAAAAAGATTTAAATATATCTCTAGGATCATGGGTGTTTGGAGAACAAGAATTGAGGAAGTGAATTGCAATAGACTGATAAACAACTTAGAAGAAAGGATGACGAGATCTGAAAATATGTTGGTACATACATGGAATAGGTAATTGTTTTCCAGCTTGTAAATGTAGGATATGTGTTTGGCCATTGTATTAGAGAAGGTCTGAAGGTAGTCTATGTAGCCAAAAGAGAAATGAGATGTGTGAACTGAGCTTTCAGCTTAAATGAAGTATAAGAGTTCATGGCCCTATTCTATAGAGGTGTAGGATGGATGGGGGAGGATGGGGAAGGAAAGAAGTTTGGAATTTTCTGTTGGGAGTGAATTATGTTATCAATTATTTATCAACAAACGGACTATTGTCCTAAAGTGAAAGTTCACTGTGTGAATAATTACTATGAAATAAAGAAGTGTGACAAGAGACTCTAGTGAAAAATGAAAGTTATATAAATATATGCGTTTAAATATATATTGGTTAGAATGCTGCCTCAATGAAGTTTATATAGGTCAATATGAGGATGTCTAGATATGGATTATAGTATAAGGAAGTGTATGAAGGGAATCTCCTGTGTCTCCAGACTACCAGCTCTACATTATGTGATTGGACTTCAAGTGAAAGTGCTCCAAACGTAGGTCAGAGTGAAATGACTTGGGAACAATGACCTGGAAAGGATCCCACATAAAGGGGAAGAAATAAAAGAGGGGTGCCAGGAAGTGCTCACTCTCTATTTCTTTGCAGGATGCTGGCTGGGATCCATGAAGCAGAGCAAAACATGGGAAGATTAGAATGAGATTAGAAAAGGCTTAAATTTCTATCTGCATTCTTTATTCAAGTAATTTAATAAACTCTATAGAAACGAAGAACCAGGATTTTTTTTTTTACTTAACTGTAACAGAGGTAAAAATAAAGATCTCTAGAATTTCTTCCTCTCACCCTTTTCTAAAGGGGAATTTTGATTCTGCTATGAAGTGAAGCAGGAAGTTGAATCCAGAGTCTAGCCACTCCATTCTTCCTAAAGAAAGGGGCTACTAGGATAGGATTGTATTTATTTACTCCATTAAATATTGTACGTATCTAGGGGAAATCATTTTTAGTTTCAAAATATACTCCTGTTCACTATTGCTCAATGGGGAAAGAACCTCCCAAGCTAAATATCTAAACTTTGATTCCCTTGACACCAAGTACCAGATACACAATGAATACATGTAGAAAATAAGGAAGCATCAATACAAACTGATAAATAGAAATCAAATAAATGATACATATAAAAGTATAGACCAGTCAATATGCAATGTATATAAACTTTCACTGCGATAAAGATAAATCAGCTCAAATGAGAAACAGAAACAGAGATAGAGACAGAGAAAGAGAGGAAATTTAATTGGCTGGTGTCTGGGGTAGGGTAAGGTTTGGATATGGACATGACTGAGGTTGCTGGTTTCTTTACAAGTTAGCTTCTTCCCATATGCTTTCTTTCCTTTCAAGGACCTGAAGATATTTTGGAATCATTTGTCTTCTCTGACACTAGAAGCTACAAGTTTAGAATCTCTCTTCTCTCTACCTCTCACTAATTCATTATCTCACTCAATATGGAGCATTATTCTCTACCAATGAGCAGAATTTTTTACAAATTGATCTAGATTAATATTTATATGTTCATAAGTAAATACTTATATGTCTGTCATAGAAATGTGTATCTATGTGAAATGTATAAAATATATATTTCATCTGTATCTGCATAAACATATATACACATACAAAAGACAAATATATGTGACAACATACATGAAGGGGTGAACAAAGGTATTATTGTAGTAATAGTTGGTGAGAGGATCAGGAAAGAAGCAGAATTATGTCCTGTTGTTTTTTTTTATCATTGCATCTTATTGATGTCCTATCACAGGCAATTTTTTTTTTTGGTGCTAGTAAGGAACTGAAAAGAAAGTGTTTGCCTATCAATGGAAAAGAAGAAAAAAGTTTGTAAGTAAATATCATAGATTCTTGTCCAACAAAAAGGGACAAATACTAGGAATTCAGAGAAACATGGAAAGAGTTATATGAACTGACATAGAGTGAAGTAAATAGAAGAGAAAAATCTATTCATGGTGACTATAGTGTAAAAGGAAAGATTACTAGAAGACAGTCCAACAAAATAATTGAAAAACAGTTAAGATCCTAGAAAATAGGTAGTTAGTATCTCTCTCTCTTTCTCTTTCTCTGTCTATCTATATTCATACTTAAAAATGTGAACATATCTAGTTATCATTTATAAATCACATACACATGTGCATACAGATATACTCAGATGTGTTACATTGAGTCCAGCATCTCTAATTGTTTTGCTTTTTCATAAATGATGATTCAATCAAAATAGGAGTTTCAAATGTCAATGATCTAAAGATAAAATACATTAATATAATATATTGTAATGATAGTGACTAAAGTCATAAGTTTATTAATTTTTTCTGTATTAAGGGGCTGTATTATGAGGAGGGGGATATAACTGGGAACAAGGTGGAGTCTGTATAGCAATACCCATCTGACCCATTTCAATCCCTTAACACTGTGAGACTAATAGGGGTCCTCTTGAAAAATGGGGGACCCTGGGAAGGTATGCCACCCCTGGGAGTCTGAAGGAATATACCCCCTCAAGGTGGAGTGTGTGATGACCCAGTTCTGTATTGATATGAGCTGGGGTTCACTAAAACTTCCCCCTAGTTTTAGGGGGTCAGATTTAAGATGGAGCACAGCCTGTCTTAGCTATTACACTCCCTCCATAAACAGTCTCCCAAATGGATCTAAATGCAATCTGATCTTTTCTCTTGTTTATTGAACAACAGGGTGAAAGGAATGGTTACAGGATAATGAAGGACAGGGGGTGCAGGAGACCCTAAGATTTTCCCCCTTTGCCCAGGAGAGACAGAGTTTGTCTCAATCCTGAGTTTCACCTGCCCTGCCCTGCTAATCCTATTGCCTTTATATCTGTTGATCTAGCTGAGGGTTACTATATGGCAAGGTCCAAGGAATTACGGGTTCAGGGAGCTGCTCCCCAAGGAGTCCAGAATTCCTAAACTCTGGAAGGTACTTCTTGTAAACAGGAGATGTTAGGCTGTTATTGAATCTCATGTAGCAGGTCATCTATATTGGTCTGGAACCTTAAAGATGTGTTCTGGTGGCCAGAGAGTTCGAATTCTATGTCCTCCGCCATGAGCTCTTCATCCCCAAAAACACCCTTTCTTAGGTCTGAAACTCCCATAAGTTTCTGCTCTTCCAACTGTCATTTGGACTCCCCTTTTGCCAACATTCCATGCCTCTTGCAAGAATCCCATGCCTTGCCTTAATTCTCACATTTCTCATGGAAAATGAATATGCCTCATCTTAGACTTTAGAGGCATAACTGATAAAGATTCTTCTATGTGTCCTAATTTGTACTTCCTTGTGATGGCTGAATTTCATCTAAAATTTACTCAGTTATAATGAGATATTTTCTGAATTATACTTTTTAAAAAAACATCAATTTTTTGAATCTAGGTAATTAATTAAAATTAAGTAATCCAAAATTATTGTCTAGGGTCATGCTATACTTAAATGCAAGAAGCAAATTTTAAAGGCAATTTTTAGATTTCCCTTCATGTAGTTAACTGCTGTATTTTAAGCAGCCTTCTCATAATATATATTTGCAATTCACAGTAAGATATAGCTAATATCTAAGTCATCTTTTTTTTTAAAACTTCAGGTTTTCAACCTTATCCTCACAAATGATAAACTTTATTTGTTAAGATCTGGTCGATTGAAAATTTCAATTTAAACTTTTTAAAATTCTCTAGTAAAGTAAATGTGGATTAAATTTTTGGGACATCAACACTGAAAGAAAAATAAAAATTTATCTTAGTTTTACTGAATGCAATTTACTGAATGCAAGTATCATTTCCCAACTACTCATGTGAGTATGCATGTCTCTCTGCATATATGTCTCTCTGCATATATGTGAAAAATGCCAAAGTTATACTGGTTACTATATTTATTTATAGTAATATATATATTACTATATATATTACTATATATTTGCTGAAAATAAAAAAAAAATTTGGAATGGCATATAAGTGGCTTCATCTGAACACTGGAGAGTTATTGTTAAGATATTTTGTGTTTCTGGTGAAATAATAGAACTATGATGCTCACAATTATCAGGATCTAAAAGTTGGAAAGCAGTTTATTCAATTCTTTAAGAAAAACTGGGCAGGATGTTGCTTCCTACAACATTCCCAGAGAAGATTTCTAATAAGATTGAACTTACTGTCTTCCATTAGAGCCAATCATTTTGAATAACAATAATTCAAAAAAATTTTATTCATTTTGAATTAATATCTAACTCTTTGGAACTATCTGTGCTTATTTGCAATTATGTCCTCTAGGATCAAGTAAAATAAATATATTTCTTCTACATGGAGACCTTTAAAATACTTGCAGATAGAAATTTGTCCTTCTTCCCCTTTCTGTTCCCATTCTAAGACTTTTTCTCAGGCTGAACATTCTAGTTCTTTCAAGGAACCTTCTGAAGACCAATTTTCCATGTTCCTCATCTTCCTTGTAGCATTCATCTGCACATTTTTTAATGTTCTTCCTAAAATTTTTTGTTCTAGATTTTCTATTATACTACATAAGTCACTTTTCAATTAAGTTCTTAGATAAAATTACTATTAATACAAATGGGTTTACAAGTTTTAATGACAATGATTTTTAATTGTTTTCATAAAATTACATGACAGAATTTTAAATCTGAAAGACTAAATATCATTTTGTTTTCCTTTAGAAGTTTTCCAATATTTGTTCATGTGTTGATTATCATACATATGTCCAGAATTTTCCATTTTTCCAATAATAATTTGCCCTATTAAAGTTTTTAGTAGCAGGTCATTTGGGAAAAACAATCTTAAATATGTTTTATTCGGAATGTATACCCCTTGGCTCAATTAAATACCATCTTAAAGCAAGGAAAATTACTTAAGGAGAAACAGTTTTTCTTTCAACTTTAAAGATAGTGAATACAAAGTCACAACATGTGGGCCTTTTTCATTCTAGATGTGAAAAACTATAACATTTTTTCTTCTCTTTCTTTAAAAAAAAGGTCTCTACAACATTCCCAAATCAAGAAATAAGCTCTATTGTGGTGATATTTACATTCAAATGAATATAGGAACATAAAGTGGTTTAGCTGGTGCTATTTGCCCATCACGACTATAGCCCCACTAGGGCTCATCCCTTTTAAGTATTCCAGTTCTATAGAACAGCGTCTAATTGTTTCTTGAATGATCCTTGTGTTTTGCCTCAGCAATTGTGCCTGATAGGCCATTCCATATGTTTATTATGTTCTGAGTGGGGGGAAAAAAGTCTTGGTAACATCTGTTAAGGGTTAGCTTCTCTTTAATTTCCATTTATTTCCCTGGCAATTCTTACTGAGTTGGAAAGAGTGATTTGCACTGACACCAAACAGTTATGAAAAAGAATTTCATAAAAACATTCTCTCAAATATTTATAGATTTTCTTTTTCAGTCTATATTTTCACATATGAGAAAAATATCTGGTGTTATCAGTAATCTCCATCACCTCTAATTACATTTAAAATTCTTTTCCAGATTACATCTTGGTATATTTTTCAATAATCATATTCTGACATTTTGCAATACTATCTCTCTACCTCTCCCAGCCCTCCTCCTTCCCTAACATGGCAGGTAATATGATAGAGGTTGTACATGTGCTATTATATAATAGATAATTCTCTTTCCATTATTTTGTGAAAGAAGACACATACCATTACACTAGAGAAAAATTCATGGAAGGAATAAAGTGAAGAATAGCATGCTTCAATCTGTACTGGGAACTTGCCATCATCAGCTCCTTCTATTGCAGTGGTCAGCATTTTTTTCAATCAAGACTCCTTTGGAGTCCTATATTGTCCTGTATCAGCTTGAATAGTTGTTATTTAGTTTTTCACAATCTGTTCACAAAGAATTTAGTTATTCACAATTGATCATTATATTTTATTGCTGTTACTGTGTATAACTTTCTCTAGATTCTATTCACTTCACTTTGGCTCACAGTGCATAGTAACAGCAATCAAACATAATGATCAACTGGGATTTCCTCTAGACTAGTGGTTCAGAGCACTGTCATACTGTCAGTATCCATAAACTGATCTAGTTAAGGTTCATCAATGGTGACTGGCCACTACCAATAGTTTATTTAGCCAAGAAAATTACTGAGACAAAGAAAAAACATTCCCTTCTATCTTGCGTAGAATTTTACTTCTCATTCAGTATGGCAGTAATGATGAAGAACAGGAGGCAAAAAATATTAATGATCTAAGTTGTCTTTGGATGTTTAGTAACATAGAGGGAGACAGAGAGAAAAAAGAAACAGAAACAGAGATATAGATATGTTTTGGTTGTTGTCCTTCATACTTGAAAAGGATCAAAATTATTTAATTATATTGTGGACAATATATGGTGTGTCTGATTGTGGTTGATGAGACCAATATGAGCTTAGAAGGCTCTACCATAGGTTTGGCACAAATTGAGAAGCATAAAGAGGTAACCACAAAAGAGAAGTCAGAAGGATGTCAACTGTGTTTATGGAATCCCCAAGGGTGTCTCTTTCCCTTGGGAACTTATCTTAAAGGAAGTTTAAAGCTAGAATGACCTTTTCTTAGATTGGACAATAAACCTTAAAGTACTCTATGAGCTAGGCTTTAATAGAATTAGTAGATATAATAAAATCTTAGGTACCCTTTTGTCTTAGAAGTTTTTCCCATTGAATCAGAGACCTCTTCCAGGTAGTCTACCCCTGGACTCCTCTTTCCCTTGTGTCCATTGTAAAGCTAATCAATTGAACATTCTTGTCTTTTATTCACCAGGGAGTATATTAGACCTAAAGCTCTTTAGCTCTTTGGAAAATCTCCTTTTAAGGTGCTTTTTCCTGGAGACATTGTTCCCAGACTCCCAGAGCTTTGGCTCTATGTAGTATCTAGCCCTTAACCTTGTGTAATGGTCAATCAGAGCATTGTCTTCCTTGTACTGATTAAAGACTTGTCCTTTTAACTACTTTAGTGGTTTCATGTTTTTTTTAAAGTTGACAAGGGTTACAAATAGGTAAATATCTTGACATTTTTATACGGGAAGAATATACATGTATCTTCTAAGAATATTGTCATTATTATAGCAATCAG
The DNA here is from genome assembly GCF_016433145.1 of Gracilinanus agilis. NCBI lineage: Eukaryota > Metazoa > Chordata > Mammalia > Didelphimorphia > Didelphidae > Gracilinanus > Gracilinanus agilis. Next base: position 563,205,410 of record NC_058130.1, on the reverse strand, counting down.
TAAGATTCAACATAGAAAAAGGGTTTGGGGACTAAGTCAAGGATGTGAGTATGATGTAAAAAATGGAAAAGTGAGAAAGAGGGGTGCCTTGGAAGAAAGAAGAAGGGAAAGAAAGAATGGACAAATTTACTTCACATAAGAGACATACCAGGAAATTACTTTCAAGGCAAGGGATGGAATAGTGGGAGAATGGGAGACTATGCTTGAATTTCACTCCTATATTAATTGATGCAAAGAGGGAAAATATCTAAATTTTCAATTAGTAATAGAAATCAATATTATACAATAGAGAAGTAGGAGGGGAAGGGAATAAAGAAAGGAGTAGGTTTAGAAAAGGGGACAGATATAAAAAGGAAGTGACGGGGGGCAGCTGGGTAGCTCAGTGGAGTGAGAGTCAGGCCTAGAGACAGGAGGTCCTAGGTTCAAACCCGACCTCAGCCACTTCCCAGCTGTGTGACCCTGGGCAAGTCACTTGACCCCCATTGCCCGCCCTTACCAATCTTCCACCTATGAGACAATACACCGATGTACAAGGGTAAAAAAAAAAAAAAAAAAAAAAAAAAAAAAGGAAGTGACCAGAAGCAAAGACAATTTGCTAGAGGGTATGGATAAAAAGAGAGTAAAGAGAATAAATAGAAAAAAAAATGGTATGGAGGGAAATATGCAGCTAATAACCATAACTATAAATGTGAATAGGTTGAAATCATCCATAAAAGAAAAGTAGATAGTAGTTTAAATTAGAAAACAGAATTAAACATTATGTTTATACAAGAAACAGAAAATAGAGATGCAGAGTTAAAATAAGTGGCATGAGCAGAATATATTATACCTCAGATGAATTGAAACAAAAAAGTCAGGGGAAGAAATCATGATCTCAGACAAAGGAAAAACAAAAATAGACTCAAATAAAAGGAATAAGCAGAAAGACTTGCAATAAGGAAACTAAACAATAACATAATAATAAAACCAAATTTATATGTGCCAATGTCATCACTTCCAAATTCTTAAAGAAAAAAAATGATTTGTAGAAAGAAAGAGAAAATAAAATTATAGTAATGTGAATCTCAACTTATCCCTTTCTGAGCTAGATAAATCTAATCATAAAATACATAAGGAAGAAGTCAAGGAGATGAAGAGAATCTTAGAAAAGTTAGAAATGACAGAAATCTGGAAAAAATAAATGGGATAGAAAGGAATATATCTTTTTATCTGGTATACATGGCCCTTTTACAAAAATTGATCAAGTAAGGCATGAACCTCAGAACCAAATACAAGACATCATGACTATTAAATGAACCATTTTCAGACCACAATGCAAGAAAATTACACTTAATAAATGGCCATTGAAACATAAATTATAATATGTTTGCGTATAAGTAGCTTAACCAACAAATATGAGACACAAGCAATAATTTTATTAAAGAGAATTTAAAAGATACAACATTCAAAAATCTGCAGGATGTAGCCAAAGCAGTTGATATTGAAAATAAATTATACTTCTAAATGTGTACATTAATAAATAACAAAACTCAACCCAACAACTATTCTCTTTCTTTCTCTCTATCTCCCTTTCCTTATTACCTCCAAAATGCAGGAACTTCTTTAGGCTGGTAGAGTAGCAGTATGACAGAGCTCTGTACCACTAGGTTATAGAACTTGGAACCTGAATGGAGAGGGAATGGAATGGGATACAATTTTTGTGGGATTATGTTGCACTATCCTAAGTCTAAGGAAAAGAGCCTAATGTTTATCTTTGAATAGTTATATTCTCCCAAAATTTAATAGGCAGAGACATAGCCCGGTGAACTATGAGTTGCCCAGTGTGAAGAGGCTTTGAGATTCAATTATCGCCATCAGATGGGAGTCAGAAAGTGATAAATGGGAGAAAATGTATTTCCAATTCTAGAAGCCAAGATGGGGGAGTAAGGAGCATTCTGAAAATGAAAAATTGGAGAAAGAATGAAATTATCAAAGACATGAAGAGGAAGAAAATTCAAAATATACACAGAAAAACTATAAGTGAAGACCTTAGCCAGAGAAGGAAATAAAGCCTTTAGATCTAATATACAAGGTCCAGAATCTGTGAATAACTACTGGAAAATAAAGGAAAATTATTCGACATCTTATGAGGCAGAGAAACTTGAGGATATTGAAGAGAATGAAACAACAATATACTGTTCCTAAGTAAAAAACAAGAATTCAGAAAACAGAACTTGTAAAGTAGCAGCATGAAAAACAAACAAAAAACCTCATAGAATAACTTGAATCTCTAATGGTATGATTTAAATAAAAAACAAAAGTTAGAACATATGATTGGGAATGGAAATATACAGAAGTAATTGACATAATTGAAAAATTGAAAGTTTTAGATAATTTCCTTATGTTAATTTATGTTTTTGCTGTTTATTCTTTTTATTTAACTTGTCTATTCTTCCAGGATACCTTTGAACCTCAGGTTGTCTCTGATCACTTTGTCTTTAAAGTAAAAAACTTTTGCTCATATAAAAACATTTTATTTTAATATTGTTAATTTAATTATTATTAATTTTAATTATATTCTCTAGAGTGATGATTCTTAAGTATGTTTGCATCTTTAATCTGTTAATTTTTGTTACTTAGATGGCACAAAGGACAGAATATGGGCCCTGGAATCAAGAAGACTCGTCTTTATTAATTCGCATCTGGCCTCAGACACATACTAGCCGTGTAAGCCTGGGCAAGTCACTTAATCCTGTTTAGCTCAGTTCATTATTTATAAAATGAGATGACAAGAGAAAGAGCAAATAACTCAAGTATCTTTGCCGAGAAAAACACAAATGGAATCTTAAGAAATTGTACTCAATGACAATCTCTATAAAAAACTCCTCATGGATTTTTATAAAGGGTTAAATACTTGTGTTAGAAAGGTAAAAATGAAAAACAAAAACAAAAACAAAAACAAAACCTTTTGATATTTTTTTCCATTGTACATAAACACATTATGGCACAATCGACTGTAATAAACTTTTCTACTAGCAGCAATGCAATGACTCAGGACAATCCAGAGGAACTTATGAGAAAGAAGCTATACACATCCAGAGAAAGAACTGTGGGAGTAGAAAAGCAGAGGAAAAATATATGATTGACCACATAGTTCTATGGGGGATATGATTAGGGTTTTAATGTTAAAAGATCACTCTACTGCAAATATGAATAACATACAAATAGGTTTTGAACAATGATACACGTGTAAGTAACTCAGTGGAATTGCTTGTCAGTTCGGGGAGTGTGTAGGGAAGTGGGGGGGGGCACCATGAACAATATAACTGGAAAAAATGTTCTAAATAAAAAATTGTTTTATTTCTCTCTTTCTTTTCATATTTTGTAATAGAATTTGAAACTCTTTTTGAGGAATTTGTATTCATCCTTCCTTCTTTTTGCAGACTCTTCTCTGTTGATTAATCTGCTTGTTTTCTCCATTTTAAGACTAATTTGATTATTATTGAACCCATTCATTCTTTCTCCCCTTATTCACTTTATGACTTACTAATTTGAAGGGGAGGAGTTTCCTTAGTCTTTTCTAACATGGAAATTTTTTTATTTTCCTGCCCTTACTCCCTCTCCAGTGAGTAACAGGAGTTCCTCCTGGAGAAACAGGACTGTCTCCAGTTGAATATAATTTTCTTTTCCAACAACCCTGAATCCAGCATCCATGCTGGCCCTTGGCAGAAGTTCCACCCTTTTCTCTCTTTCTTTATTTCTCTAAGGGGGTTAAATCAGTGTCTATTGCTTTTTTTTAATGTTTATGGGAGAGTAGAGAATTTCTATACAATATTCCTACAACCTGAGGGACATCTAACTAGGGCCTTCCCCAGGCAACAGTCAGCCTGCTTCTAAATCCAATTTCTTCTTACATACCTGAGTAGAATTAATGTATATGTTGGTGGATGTGCAAGTGAGACAGGGCAAAACAGGGACTAAGATGAGCTGACAGCCTGTAGACCATCTATGGGATTCTTTCTTTTGAACCAAGGCACAATCACATGGGTTTTGTTTTTGTTTGCCAGTCACAAATTTTGAATTTGTTGGAGGAGTTCTGAATGAACTCCATAATGATTACTATTTTTCAATATTAATTCACAAGACGTTTCAATTGATGGCATTCTCACATCCTAGTCCTATGAATTCTACAATTTTTTCTTGATCTGATATATAATTCCTCTATTTTTTTAATGTTTATGGCTAGAAGAATCATCGAATCCCCAAACTAGTTGGTTGTAGAGCTTAGAAATACTTTACAAATGTGTATTGATTGGTAATTTATGGAATATAGTTGACAGGATTGGAATGACTCCATCTATCTACATATGCATCTACCTAGTATACTCCCATTCTTGGGGCTATCCAAACCTTTAAAAAGTCAAAATTCTTTGAGATTAGGGACTTTTTTATTTTCTATCTTTATTACTCCAATTTCTAGCAAAGTTTCTGAAGCAAAATGGGCATTTAATAAATAATTGCTGATTGATTGTTTGTATTCTGTAGCACTGAGTCAATTATCATTCATCTAAGATATTGAAGAAAGTATTGTACTGGGTAGGAATTTGGAATAAATGACTAATATTTTCTATGAATCTGTCCTTGGATTATTTCAAGTTTAACTCTCAGTTCTACCTTTACTCTTATGAAATCCAGGAGCCAATGGCCTACATAATTGGGTCATATAGTTTTGAATCAAGATATTTGGAGGATATTGCCAGGAAAGGTGGTCCTGCTTGATCATGTAGCCATGAAGATTCTGACCTTTAGTAGCTTTATGGTTAGGTAGGATGATTTTACACACACCTCAGGGTGAACATAGCTTATTCCTGTCATAGCTGTCAAGAAATCTGATCACAAGCTGCTCCTTTCTTGTAAGTAATTTTCTTCTCTCTCCGGGCTAGTGTCTAGATTAAAAAAAGAAGAAACCATGTTACTATGATTATATTCTGTCACAAGGAAGGAGGTTATCTAGCATCACAAAGGATGAATAGAGACCACAGAACCACCAAATAAATGAGGAGAATCTAATGATATTTACTGTTTTTTCCTGGTACACACATTCTATTTTATTAAGTAAGTAGATTCTGCATTGTATTTCTGTGTAATACATAATATTTCACAAAGGCCATTTTCTAGCTTCATGAGGTCAGACAGACAAGAAGTCTGATGTATTGAAAGCTGGAAGAATTTGGATTCATATACTTATAGCTAAAATGGGCTAGATAAAAAGTTTTAGTTGCTCTAGGTGCCCATCAAGACAGACTAGAAATTTTTATGGTTTAATATTTTTGTCATATTTTGATTTAAAGTGTAGAGAAAAATATCAGAAATTTATAAAGTGACTGTTCTAATTAATCTGTGAAATGCATCATTAAACATGTTACCTGTTACCCAGTTTGTCGATATGTAGTAAAGACACTAAAGAACCTTAGTGTCCATGATTCTTAAGAAAACACTGTAGATAGCAATGCCAAGGAAACTGCTTCCTTATTAAACTAGTCTATTCAAATAATCAGTGGTTTCCATATGGTGTTCCACCTCTCAGTTCATGAGATTGCTTTTCCATATATCAATATTTTCCCCCCAATAATTATATATACAATTATGAATGAATTAGTTTAAGATTATTATTAGAATTATTGAAATGACACCTTGTTTATCATGTTTTTTCATAATGTGAATATATTTACTAATAGAAGTATCAAGCTAAGGAATGTAAATTGTCAAGCTGTTTACTAAGTTACATTTTCATATATAACTACTAGTATAAAAATTTAAAAAATTAAAATACTAAATTTTTTGGTATTAGATTGGTAAGATATTAGAATGAATTTTCAAAGGAGGACAAAATAATCCTCCTTTTATGAGGTTAATTAAGAAGAGACATCTATCACTCAGTTCTAGATAAAGCAAAAATGAGATGGGAGATTTCTACCACTTGAAAAATTTAAGAGAAATTCTAATGTAAATGACAATGTTAACTTTACAAATATGAGCTTTTCCTTTTAGCTTCACAGAGAGGAGTTATTAAGAGGTACTATGTAATAACTAAGGAGGTATATAGTGCAAAGCACTATGGCTATGTGTTGAATATACAAAAAACCCATGTACCTTTTATCTTATGGCCTTAAAATATCATAATGATCTTCTATGAATACACCGAAAACATATTACAGAAGCTATAACCACTAAGTTGCATTTTATGACCTTTTTCTTTCTTTTAATTTAATCTAAATTCTTCTTTAATTACATGCAAAAAGTTTCCAACTTTTTAATTTTTGTATGTTTTAATTTTAATTTTGATATTTTATTTTCCCAATTACATGTAATAAAAATTTTCAGCATATTTTCCCAAAATTTGTCAAAATTATAAGATCCAAATTATCTCCCTTTCTCTCTTCTTTCCCCCTCCCAGAAATGGTAAGCAATTTGATCTGAATTATACGTGCATTACCATGCAAAACTTACTTCCATATTGGTCATTGTTTTAAGAGAATACTCATACAAAACCAAAACCTCAAAATAAAGACAGCATTGAACTAAAGAGATAAATATTATGTTTGGTACAAATAGTAATTTCCCCCTTTCTTTCATCTCTTTGGGATACAGACCTAGTACTGGTATTTCGAGATCAAGGGTATGCATTGTTTTAAAGTCCTTTAGGCATAGTTTCAAATTGCTCTCCACAATGGCCTGATTAGTTTGAAATTCCAACAACAGTGCATTAGTGCCCCAATTTTGCCAGTCCCCTCCAACATTTATTACTTTTCTTTACTGCCAAATTGGCCAATTTGATACCTATGAAAGTAGTACCTTAGCATTGCTTTAATGTGCAATTCCCTAATCAAGAGGTATTTAGAACATGTTTTCCATATAATTATTGATAGTTTTGATCTCTTCATCAGAAAATTGTTTGTTCATATCCTTTGACAATTTGCCAGCTGGGAATTGACTTGTATTATAAATTTACTTAGTTCTCTATATATTTGAGAAATCAGATCTTTATTAGAGAAATTGTAAAAAATTTCCCCCAGCTTGTTTCTCTTCTTATTTTGATTGCATTGATTTTTATTAGTAGAAAATTCATTTGAATTTAATGTAATGACACACATGGACTTTAATACAAATAAAATACAGTGTTTGAACTCTAAGAGACCTTAGAGATCATTTAGCCCAGCCTTCTCATTTTACAGGTAAGGAATCTAAAGTTTATTTATGAAGTAATATATCTTCGAAGTAACAATGTATAAGTGATAAGCAAAATGCAAAAATTAGGTCAAATCATTCAGCAGAAAAGAACCACATTATTTCTAATCCAATGAGCCCCTTAATTAGTATGCATTCAAGTTAGTTTTAAAAGGTATGGCCTTGGTTTCATCATTTCAGATTTTAACTATTTCAGTCACATGAAAAATAAATGGTTTTGTCTAGATGATCTCTAAACTTTTATAAGATCTTTTTTATTATTTATAATTCCATGTGATTTATATTAAAGTATATGTATATATATGTGCATATATATATGTAGTAATGCAAGGTGGCTAACAGAAACTTTTTGCTTCTGTAATTTTTAATGGTCACAAAAAGTCAGTTAAACATCTTAGAATCTTCAGAAAGTCCTTAGAACTTAAAGCTATAAATAGAGGTGAAGTTCCAACCGAGGAGGCTTTTGCCTTCTGACTTTCGCTGTGGCTGGAGGCTTTTGCTTTGGCTTAACCTGTTGGCTTTGGCCTAATTGCTTTGGCCTTGGCCTGCGCTTATTTTGTCTTGGGAAATTTGGACCTATCTCATTTCTCTGGACCTCTCCCTGATCTCCCATCTCCATCCCTCCCCTTCCCTTAATTTCCTTTGGGTCCTGGTAGAAGGGAGGACTTGGTGATTAGACATTGTGGGTTTAGTTTCTATAGGTGAGTAGAATATCCTCAAATAAGTTACCTCTAGTTTTAATGATTTGATAAGGACTTTACTTAAAAGGCAGTCAAATCTTCCTGACTAGGAGAACTGGACTCTCTCTGTCTAAACCTCTCTATGACCCATCCCCCACCATCATCCCTCTCCCTAGCAAAAGCTAGAAAACTCTGAAACCCCCTCCCCTTCTGACTGACCTGGTATTAATAAATCCCCTTGTTACCTACTCAAACCCTCTGGTGAATCATTGTATCTAAGATTGAAGCAAGGGCTAAAGAGAACTTGAAAGAACTGGGGGCATCCATCTTGGCAGGAAGTACCTACCCAAGGCTTCCTCCAGCCATCAGTTTGACTGGCAGGGAGGGGCCCTCTCAACTCCTCCCTCAAGAGACTTTAGAAGCTAACAAGAGAAACCCTCCAGCCAAACCTAAACATTTCTTACTGGCCCTAGTTTCCTCCATGTATCCTCTGTCTCAAGCCTCTGGTAATAAACCTGTTTGAGCTGCCCTCTCCCACATACCCCATTTCCTCTATCTCCTATATACCTTCCCATACCTTCATTCCTCCTCCAATCACCTTATAATCACCTAGTATCCCCTTTTTCCTTCCTCGCACCCAAATTGCCTTCAGAGACCCACTCAGATTACCCTATTTACTTCTTTATATCTATATCTATATAGATATAGATATATAAAGATATAGCTTTTTTAAGTTCAGATCTGGTCTCAGACATGTATTAGCTTTCTGATCCTGGGCAGTTAATTTTGAAGGAGATGTGGAAAAATGGGGACATTTATATATTTTTGGTGTAGCTATTAATTGATTGAATCCTTTTGGAGAGTAATTTGGAGTTATACCCAGCTATAAAGCTGTTTTTTATCCTTAGACCTAGTAATTGATTGATCTGTTTCCCAAGGAGATCAGGGGAAAAGGAAAATAATCTATATATTCCAAAATATTTATAGGATCAATCTTTGTGGTTGCAATAAATTAGAAGTTGGGGGAATGCCCATCAATTTGGGAATGATTAAACAAATCAGGGCATAAAATGGTGATGTAATACTACCACACCAAAGGAAGCAATGAACAGGCTAATGAGAAAAAAAACTGTAAAGAGCTACACAGGATAATGAACAGTGAAATGAATAGAATCAAGGGCACTTCATACACAACTACAGATTTAATATTTGAGGAATAAATGGTGACTATTGCTGCTAGATAATGAACTGAAAAGTGAAAATAGGAAAGATATAATTTATATATACATATTTGCCTCCTGGATGATTTCTTCTATGATATAAGGAGTAGAAGAAAGGGTGAGCCAATTGGAAATAAATTTAATTAATAATAGATGATTTTCTTCTAGGGACAGAGTTCAAATGATGGAGTCGAATTTAGGAAAGGTTGAATCATTATAATCTTCTCCAAACAACTTCAACACTTCAAAGTGAATACAGCAGTGATGTAATCAACAAGGAGATGGAGTGAAGCAACTTTCTTGAAGAAAAGCAAAAAACTTGAAAGGTAGGCAGAGAGGGTCAGATTTACTGGGGAAGAGAGGGGAGTGCAGCCAATTGCAAGGCCACACTATGGAGTACCAGCAATCCGGCAGCACCTCAACCCCACAAATCTAATTTTCTGCACTCTGAACATGAACCAAAGCCAACAAGACTCTGAGATGTTGCCTATTCCAAAGGCAGTGCAACCCTATGCACACCCCTTTTTTTGATCAGTATAGAACAGCTAGAAGAAGTATACATAGAGAGAGATTGAGAAAGCTGATTAGGATGATATGATAAAAAATAAAAAGAATTGCACTGAGAGAAAAGGGAAGGAAGAGGGGGAATGGGGTAAATTATCTCAACTAAAGGGGTGAAAAAAATTTTACAGTGGAGAGGGAAGGATAAAGGTTATAACAGACAATGCTTAAACCTTACTCACAACTGACATTAATAAAATAAAGTAAAAGCTGATTGATGAATTGGGCATGAAAAAAAATACTAGAAAAGGAACAAATTAAAAATTCCCAGTTAAAGACTTCACTGGAAATCCTAAAAATCAAACGAGAAAGTAATAAAATAAAAAAAAAAATAAGAAAAGCATTGAATTACTAAATAAGACTGTGAGTTGGTTTTATGGGAAGAAAAACAGAGGATTGGTTAACTTGATTTAAAAATGAAAAGAAGGATATCAAATAACCAGTATAAAAAATTAAAAGGGTGATTCAACACCAATGCAAAATAGGCAGAGAAGGAATTCCACCAATTTTTTTTGTGGTACAAAAATGCTATTCCAACATAAGCTAGGAAACACAAAAATAGAGAAAGAAAAAATATAAACCAATTTCATTAATGAATATAGATGCAGACATTTTAAATAAAATATTAACAAGGAGACTACAGCAATATATAACAAGGATCATTTACTTTGAGTGGGGTTGGGTAGGGTGGGTAGGATTTATATAAGAAATACAGGGATTGTTTAATATTAGGAAAACTATCAGAATAATTGATCAAATCAATATCCAAAATAACAGAAAAAAACATGATTATCTCAATAGATGAAGAAAAAGCCTTAAACAAATTCCAATACCCATTTCTATGAAAAATAGTAAAAAATAGGAATAAATTAGCCATTACTTAAAATGATAAGTATTGGAGGCAGCTGGGTAGCTCAGTGGATTGAGAGCCAGGCCTAGAGATGGGAGGTCCTAAGTTCAAATCTGGCCTCAGACACTTCCCAGCCGTGTGACCCTGGGCAAATCACTTGACCCCCATTGCCTACCCTTACCACTCTTCTGCCTTGGAGTCAATATTGACTCCAAGACAGAAGGTAAGGGTTTAAAAAAAATGATAAGTATTATCTACCTAAAATCATCAGCATGTATTATCTTCAATAGGCATGAGTTAAAAGCTTTTCCAACAAGAACTAGTATAAAACAAAATGTCTATTATCATCATTATTTAATATTGCATTAAATAGTAACTTTAGCAATAAGAGAAGGAAAAAAATGAAGGAATTAAAGTAGGAAATGAGGAAACTAAATTCACTTTCTCCATATATGATGACATCCTTAAAGAACTACTAGAGAATCAACTAAAAAGCTACTTGAAATAAATAATAATTTTAGCAAGTTATAAGACAAAACAAACCCACATAAATCACCAGCATTTATTTTATACTTATATTACCAACAAATTTAGGAAGAAAAGACACAAAGAGAAATTTCATTTAAAATAACTCTAATCAATATAAGATACCTGGGAATCTACTTACCAAGATAAATATAGGAATTATATGAACACAAATACAAAACATTTTTATGGAAATAAAGTTAGATATAAACAATTGGAAAAATATTCATTGTTTATGAATAGGCTTAACTAATATAATAAAAATGTCAGTTCTACCTAAATGATTTTACTTATTCAGTGTCATAACAATCAAACTAACAAATGATTACTTTCTAGAACTAGGAAAATTTATAACAAAACTCATCTGGAAAAATGAATGGTTGAGAATAATGATGGAATTCATGAAAAAAAATGTGAAGGAAGGTGGCCTAGCAAAACCAGATCTCAAACTGTACTATAAAGCAGTAATTATCAAATCAGTCTGTTCCTGGTTACAAAATAGAATGTTGGATCAATCGAATTGATTAGATACACAATATACGGGGGTTAGTAACTTTAGCAAACTAGTTTTAGTAAACCCAAAGTCTCCAGTTTTGGGGAAAAGAATTAACAGTTGAACAAAACTACTGAGAAAACTGGAAAACAGTATGGCAGAAACTAGGTATAGATCAATATTTCATACCCTTCACCAAGATAAAGTCAAAATGGGCATATGATTTAGATACAAAAAGTGATACCATAAGTAAGTTAAGGGGACATAGAATAATTTACCTGACAGATCAAAGAAGGCAAAAATTTATGAACAAAGAAGTGATAGAGATCATTATAAGATATACAATGAATAATTTTGATTATATAAAACTAAAAACCTTTTGTACAAATAAAATGAATGTAACTGAGAGTAGAAAGGAATCAACAGCCTGGAAATTTTCTTTAACAAATTTCTCTGATAGAGGTTTAATTTCTCAAATTTATACAGAATGAAGTCAAATTTATGAGAATACAAGCCATTTCCCCAATTGATAAATAGTCAAAGTTAATGGAAAAAAACATTTTTCATATAGAGAAATCAAAGCTATGAACTATCATTTTAAAATATTCTAAATTTCTCTTGGTTAGAGAAATTCAAATTCAAACAACTCTAAATTATCGCATTTCACATTTTAAATTAATTAAAATAATATGAAAATAAAGAAAAATGATAAATGTTGGAGGGGATGTAGCAAAATTAGTAGACTAAAGCATTGTTGTTAATTATGAACTGATATCACCATTCTGGAGTACAAGTAGGAATCATATCCAAAGTCTAACAAAACTGTGCATACTATTTGATCCTGTAATACCTTTACTGTGTCTGCATCCCAAAGTGACAATTAAAAAGGGCAAAGGAGCTATTTGTTAAAAAAATATTCATACTAGCTCTTTTTGAGGTGGAAAATAATTAGAAATCAAAAGGATGTCCATCACCTGGGCAATGGCCAACCAAACTGTTTTGTATATTTTTTTATGGAATTTATTGTCTTAGGAAATTGTGAGCAGAATGATTTCAGAAAACACTGGAAAACACCTACATGAGTTGATACATAGTAAAATTAAACAATAGCAGGACAACATTGTATACATTAATAGCAATACTGCACAATGGTCAACTGTGAAAGGCTTATTTACTCTCAGTAATACCAGGATTTGGAACAATTCTGAATGACATTTGAGAGGGAATGCTATCTACCACTAGAGAAAGGACAATTGAAGTTAGATATAGATCAAAGAATTCTATCTTTCATATTAGTTTATTAAAGGATTTATTTTCAGGTTATAGTTTTCTCTTAAAAGAATATTATCTTACAACAATGACCAATAAGGATATATTTGCATGATAATACATTTTAAATTCATATCAAATTGTTTACCATCTTTGAGAAGGTAAAGGGAAGGGAAAGAAGGTAGAATTTTGGATCTTATAATATTGGAGAACGTAGTTTGAAAATTATCATCTGTAATTATAAAAATAAAATATCTTTGAATAAAAATAATAATGATAAAAGAAAAAATAATGTTCATAAATCTTTGGAAAGTTACTATGAGAGGGAAGTAAGTGAAGTTGGGAAGAATAATTGGGATGTTATTACAGTACTGCAGGTTAGCTGCCATGGAGTTAGTGACTTTCTGAGTGTAGAGAAAGGACTGTATTTTAATAATGTTATGGATATAGAACTGAAAATATTTTGTTTTTTACACATCATATTGAAACAGGAACAGAAAAATCTTTCTAAGCTGAGTTTGAGTGCAAGATCAAAATGATATAAAAGGTGATATCTTGAAGAGATTACTATCAAGTGAAGGTATTTTAAGGATTAAGGAGAACTCGAAAACAATCTTGAAAAATAATTATTATCATTTTACCATCTGAATCTTCTTTTCTGCTTCAGCAATTATATGTTTTTGTTGGGACTACAGGAAAAAAATAATAGTTTCTTATTCCTCTATTATCTGGAAGATAAAATATTTAGCAAAGCAATACAGGAATTTATGAAATGATCACTTTTTAGGAGGAAGGACATCTAGAAGGTGTCTGTAGAGTTGAGCTCTCCTAACAATATATTTCTTTGATGTCAGATGGTGAGAACATCATGTTTTAGGGATACAATATCTTACCTCACTTTAACTCTGTTGCTGGCTTATTTTCATGGCCTCAACAATACCATATTTTTTCTTATTCTAACATAAATGCTTTTTTACATGGCTTAACTCTTTCAAGCATGGATGTATCATTAAAATATATTATTCTCTAAATCCCAACTCATAATTTTTTGTCTTTTAATCAGAGCTTATCCTTTCACATGTATATTTTTGTCAGTCTATGCAACCAAATTGCATTGATTCTTATGAAAATGTATTAAAATGTCTATTTCTCATACTGTATGCATTGATCTATAAATATCTGAGTCCATTAACTATCATTCCTGGCCATCTTCACTGTTATTTTCACCTGTGAATTACTAGTTCCTTCCTGCACTATAGATTTTCATTTCGCATTTATGTTGTGAGACCCCAAGGGAACCATGCCACTAGAAACCTCAGCCACCTCTGCATTGAGGAAGTAAGAACACAGATCTAGAAAATCATAGTACTTTCAGTAAAATCATTTCCCAAGGAAACTGATTTGATGATAAAAGATTGACTTCTTATTCCTCTCATCTATGTGTACTTTCATACTCTATTATTTAGTCCTACATATGGAAGATAGACCTAAATGTAGGGATGCGAATAGTAACTTGCACAATTCTTGGGGCTTTTTTATTTTTATTAATATTTTTGTTTTTTTTCTTGGGTATTTTTGAAAGTAAGTCCCATTATTTAATCTATAAGATTCCTATACACTGTCATTTTGACCCTGATTACCCTTTGTGGTAAGCAAAAAATCACTTATTTTTATATTAAATCTGAGTGTCTGATTGAGTTTCCCTAAAACACTATGTCTGGAATTCATGATGGAAAATTAAAAAATAAAACTCCAACCTTCTATTTTCCTTCATGGTAGTATTACAGTTATTTAACTCTTGGGTATAGACCTCTTTCCCTACTCTCTCACTATACCCTTGTGCATACTCTCATCACCTTACATCTAATGCAATGATTGCTACTAGGTTGACCTTGCCTGAGGCTTTCCCTAACTCCTCATTCTCCATTCCCTTGCCAATTTGATCTAATTCAAGAACTGTGTATGATCATGATCAAAGATGTTTGCAGATTGTTTCCCTTATTAGATTTTGTTAGTTTCATGAAACTCCTTAAAGATACAGACTATTTAATTATATCTTTTTATCACCAGTACAATGAATGGCACATTGGAAATGCTTAATAAATGTTTGGTGACTGATAATTTATGGGTATCTCTTTGTTTGGGCTCTCAGACAATTGTCTAAAAGCTTTTCCAGGTAGGTAGTATCTATTAACACTGGTAATCTGCTGGAATGGATTTGAGAAAGGCCATTATCACTTTTTCCCCAAAGATAAAGCAACAACAGATTATCATTGATCAGTAAGTCTCCTGATGAGTTTAAATTACCTAAATTTATCATACTTCCAGGAAAAATTGTTATGTACTTTCCTACAGTGGGTCATGAATAGAAGAATATATGGAAGATGATGAGATTTAGGATTAGTCCACTAGCACTGAAGGAAGAAGGTTGGGAGAAGTAAATTCAAATTGAGAGCATTTACCTTTAAAAGACCTGATCAATAGGTCAAGAAGGTTTATCAAGGAATAAAGTGAAGCCAAATCAATTTGCTCACTTGAAGTAATTTCCTTCTCAGTTTTTTCAATTCCAAGTCTAACTAGAGACTGACTTCCATTACTATACTTTCTTTGACTTCTCTGACCTCTTTCCTCTTCTCTTAACTCTTGAAATAATTATCTTCTACATAAAAATCCAAAAGTACATTCTTTTTTTACTTTTACCTTTTATATAATAGATGTTATTTTTGCTTTCCACATGACTGTAAATCCCTTAAAGATAGAGATAGCATGTCACTTACAATTGTTATTGAAACTCTTTACTCTGTATCCATGATGCAATGTTGAGCACAGAGTAGGAATTCAATTATTACATGATGAAGGATTGATTAAAGCAAGAGTGTACTTTAGTGGGAAAAAATGTTGGATGTTCCTAAGAACCCTGAGCTCTTGTTCTTTCTCTTGTACTAATTGTACAACTCTTGCCTAATTACTTAAATTTTCTATGTCTGACTTTGCTATCATATGAAATGAGAATAATAATACTTTACACATATAATCTGCCAAGTTTTTGTGAGGGAAATGCTAAGTAAAATTTAGAAATGTATATGTCTGCATTTTTTTAACCATTAAGGAAGCTGCACAATCTAGGAATCATAAAAGTTGTCACCCAAGAGTAAAATAATTCTCTCTCTACACAAGCAAAGGTCAAGCCAATCCTTCAGAAGGTAGGGAACCATTTATCCCCTCCACTGATGCATGAGACATGAGTGGATCCTGAGGAACTCATAAGGAAATAACCAGACTGAATAGTCTATTGTTACCAGGTACTGAAATGTTTCCTTTGTATCTACTGAGAAAACAATTTAATTGTCAACTCTTGATATTCTTAAAATATTTTTCATTTTTTCACAGAAGTGAACAGAAATAGAAATGCAATTTTCCATAGAAACTTCCTTATCTATTTTTATAATAAAATCATGTGGGTGCAATACTGTGTTATAAAAATTCATTATTGCATACACAAAGTTCCTTTGGAGATTTCTATTAAATAAATTTGAAATTAATTTTCTATCCTCATTTTAGTGAGTACTGATTTTTTCATTTTATGTTGAGTATCATCATATCACAATATCTCAGGTTTGAAAGAGACCAACCTTGAAGACCATTGAGACCAACCTATAAACAAGAATGTCTTCTAGACCATGTTCAGCAAATGGTCAGCTAGTCTTTGTTACCCATTACACTTGTGTGTAATTTTCATGATTAGATTGCTTTCTCTCTGATATTAAGCCTAACTGTATTTCTGTAATAGGCTAATTTCTTCTAATTATTAAGTATTGGAATGGGCAGAATGAGTTTATTACTTCTTTCTCATTACTCATCAAGTACTGGAAGACAACGATCACATCTCTTCTATATTTTCTCTACTTTCTGTTAAAGTCTTCCAAATCCTTAAAAAGTTTTTAGATGGTAAATTATTGAGGATATCTTCTTCAAAATAAAGTCATTCCATTTTGTCTTAGAATCAGTACTAAATATTGGTTCCAAGACAGAAGAGTAGTATGGGGTTAAATGACTTTCCTAGGATCACACAGCTAGGAAATAATTAAATTTGAACTCGGGATCTCCCCTCTCCAGGCCAAGTTTCTATTCACCAAGTCCCCAAGCTGCCCATTGAGGATATGTTGGTAACATTTTTCAGCTTACTAACGCTTTTCTGACAATGAGGCACCCGAAATTGAGGTTAATTAATTAGATGTGTTTTGAGTAGCATAGAGTTTAAAACATGTCTTTGATCTGTCTTATTTCAATTATGTTTGATTTTTTCTGACTTCTTCAGTGTTTTCATGGCAAAGATACTAGAGAGCTTTGCAATTTTCTTGTTCAGCTAATTTGATAGATATGGAAGTAAGGCAGAGGGTTAAGTGAATTCCCCAGAGTAATACAACTAAGTGTCTGAAGTTGGATTTGAACTCAGAAAGATAAGTTTTCTTGATTCTCATGCTCTATCTACTGTACCATTACAGACATCAAACCTCTCTAAGTATTGTTTTTCTCAACATTCTCATCTTTGAAATTTCTTTTTGGAGATCATATTGTAGGAATAAGTTAGAGATAGTCTGGTTTTCTAGGGTTAGTTGAAAGAAGGGAATTTTGCAATAAGCCCTGGGGAAGGATTCTGGGTAATAAAGGAATTGTTGGTGTACAACTGAAAATAACTGAACATCACTTCCTTCTTGGATTTTGAGTAAGCTGGAGGGAGGTTTTGTCTCTTTGCCTATAATTTCCATCAAGCTGAAGGAGGATTTTACCTCTGAGAGATTCTCTGTGGACAGTCAGGATTTCATGAAGAAATCTTTGGCATCCAGGTAGAGAATTTAGTTGGAAGAAACCAATTTCACTGAGTCCAGTATTCATCTGCCAGTGTTCAATGTGCCAGAATTCCTATTGGTTAAGGTAATCCAAAGCTTTCCAACTATAACTTTGGTTCCTTAGGACAGCAGCCAAACCCAGGGTTTTTTTTTTTCCCTTTCTTTCTTATTAATTATTGGTAGGAAGTTTAGAATAAGGGTTTAGATAGCATAGTTTAGATTAAGTCATCTAGCATTGGGTGGGGGTGGGTGGGGTTTCTTATATAGTATCCTGAGGTTTAAGAAGGAGGTAGAGAAGAAACAGGTTTCCCTATGCAGGGAAAGTAGAAGTCCGGTGGAGGCAGTGTGAATAGATTTAGGGTCATACTTATCCAGTTTTCCCTTACTCCCTTTTTTCCTGTTGTTATTAAATAAACTGTTTTCATAAAAAATTATTTGGTGCTTAATTGACCCTGAGGAGTTCCTAGGTGGATTGTAACATCTGATATCCAACTAGGACTCTTCCACAATACAATATGATCATTTAGATATTAGTTGTCCCCAAATATTATCAGCTTGTCATTGATGTCTTTACCTAAATTATTGAAAAATGTTAAAAATGAGGGTTTAGTTATTTTCATGACTCAAAATAATTTCTGACTATTGAATATAATTCAAAAGCATGTGATAAGTACAATAATTTCCTGAGAAGAGTTGTTTTATTTGTCTCAGAAGTTAATTCCACCAATCCAGTTTGATTTGGCTACATTTAAAATTTTTTTTGGTTTAAGATTTTTATTACATTTATTGTATTGTGTTTAAAAAACTTTTAGTGAATCAACAATCCCTCTCTCCCCTAATGCACTCATACATACACACACATGCATGTACACATGTACACATGCACAAAAACATCCAAAGTTGCGAGATTTAAAAAGCCATTCACTTTCTACATTTTCAATAAGACTAATGTGATTTGGAATATCTCAAAATACCATTCTCATTTGACCTTTACTTTGGCATTAAATCAATAGCAAAAGGCACTCATGATTTTGCATACTCCAATATCCTGAGTAGACTAGCTGTGGTGTTTTGCATTATGATAATTTTATCAAAAATTCCATTTATTCTTGCCTTCTCATTTTGTCAGTGGGGTTAAACCTAATGTAAGAGAGTACCAAAATTCAAACACAAATATGTTAAGTGTTAACACAAGAATATTTAAGACAAAAATTAGGCCCAGGTCATCAAAAACATTGATCTAATTGCTGATATGTAAATAATTTCATTGCAGTATTTCAGCAATTAGAGCAATGTTTTTGATAACCTAGGCTTAATTGTGTGTATATATATGTTATATATATATAATTATATATTAATTACATACATTAATTATATAATATAAATTAACATAATACATTATATTAATTTATATACACATATAAATTATATATATATAAGGGGAGAGAGAGGCAGAGAGAGAGAGAGAGAAAGAGAGAGAGA
>NC_058130.1:563163710-563181390 GCF_016433145.1 Gracilinanus agilis | reverse complement strand
TGGAGGCTGCCAGATCCTGTGTGATCCTGATTGGTGTTCCTTGATATTTGAATTGTCTCTTTCTGGCTTCTTGTAAGATTTTTTCTTTTGCTTGAAAGCTTTTGAATTTGGCAATAATATTTCTAACCGATTTCTTCTCTGGGTCAAATGTAGTGGGTGTTCTATGAATCCTTTCTATGTCTATATTGCCCTCTTGTTGTAGGACTTCAGGGCAATTTTGCTGAATAATTTCTTTTAGTACGGAGTCCAGGTTTCTATTAATTTCTGTTTTTTCTGGAAGACCAATTATTCTCACGTTGTCTCTTCTAGACCGGTTTTCTTGGTCTGTCACTCTCTCATTGAGATATTTCATATTTCCTTCTATTTTTTCAGTCTTTTGACTTTGTTTTATTTGTTCTTGTTGTCTTGAGAGATCATTAGCTTCTAATTGCTCGATTCTAGCCTTTAGGGACTGGTTATCGGCTATAATCTTTTGGTTTTCCTTTTCAATCTTGTCATTTCTGGTGTTCAATTTGCTTATCAGTTCATTTGATTTCTGAGCCTCACTTTCCAATTGCAAGATTCTACCTTTTAAACTGTTATTTTCTTGCCACATCTCTTCCATTTTCCTCAGAATCTCAGTTTTGAACTCTTCCATAGCTTGTGAGGAGTTTTCCTTATTTGAGGAGGGTCCGGATGCTTGTTTGTTCTCCTCCTCTGTTTGCTCGGTTATCTAGATTTTCTCTGTGTAAAAGCTGTCGAGTGTTAAAGACTTCTTTTTCTTGTTATTATTCTTTCTCTTCTGAACTTCCTGATGCTGAGTAGCCAACATTAGCCCAGCAGCTTCTCAGATTTATCCTCATGCTCAGTGTCTGTTCGCAATCTATTGGCTCCTGAGGTCTGAGTTCTGGTTTTTTCCAAGGTCAAGCCCCCTGGTGGGCCCTCTTGCTTGATCCTCTGCAGGAGGTTTCTTTACAAGTCTCAGGGCGCTGCTTCCACAGTCGTATACCCGTTTGCACTGGTTCCCCACTTAGGCTTTAGTTCCTGGCTGTGTCTGTCTCCACCCACACCTCTGCTCAGCCTGCGCTCTGCGCCCAGCGTCCTGCTCCCGCGCTCTCAGATTTCGCGTGCGTTTTTTGACTTAATGGGGTCCTAAGTCTTGCTGCTCTCAGGAACAGGTCCCGGAGCTGCTGATGACTCGATGGGTGCCCCAAACTTGCCCTATTTCTTTTTAGCTGGGTTCATAGCTATAGATGAGTGTGGAGGGGGTGGGGGTGGGGCGGTTGCTCAGCCCGCGATTTAGTGAGAGCCCTTTATAGCCTGGAAATATCTCGATTCCACGTACCTTCCATGCTGTGCCCTGTTGTGGGGTTCCTCCGTTCGTCTGGACTTGTTTTTATGTCCCCTTGAGGAGTTTTGTGTGTTTCTGTCAGGAGAGGTTAAGAGCTGCTTCTTACTCTGCCGCCATCTTAACCCGGAACTCCTGGATAATCCAATCATATATCTTTCTATTATATCACAGATCAAAAAGAGAAGTAGATTTTTGCCAGCAGCTTTATCTAAAAATCCACACTACACTTGACATTTTACTCATTTGTCCTTGAATTCCAGTTTGTTAGAATAGTTTTACTTTTGTTTTGCTTACTAAACACCTAATGTTGTGCTTAAATATATTAAGTATTTAATAAACATTTGATGAATCAAATTGGAAAATAATAAACTAGAGGTCTATGTTCATCTGACTGATAACAGGTAATAAAAAAACAGAAGGAATATGAAGCTTCTCTTTACAAATACAGATATTATTATATCTATTCATGGATTTGGATTTTTGAGCATTGAGGAATTTTATTTTTTTAAACCATACTTTCTGTCTCAGAATTGTCACTAAGCATTTATTCCAAGGTAGAAGAGCAGTAAAGGCTAGGTAATCGGGATTAAATGACTTGCTGAGGCTCACCCACGTCAGTCCTGGCTCTCTAATAACTGTGCTACCCAACTACCAGTGAATATTATGGAATTAAAGGAGCTTCCATGAAAGTTCTTCTTCTTGGTGAATTCAGGTTAAATATTTCCAAGTGTTATGTAGTGTCTTAATCAATGGGATATACTTCTGAATGCTAGAGATGGTTGTGAACATGGTGATGTGATCATTTTTCTTAGCAGGCAACCAGTGTTTTTATCTATCAGTTAAATGATCAGACACCTTGGTGGTATTTTTTTGTTTTTTCAAAGTATTGATTTAAAATTTTACTTTAAATTTCACTTAATTTCTAATATAGATCTGTAGGGCATATTGAGTTAAAAATTAAGCCTTACCTTCTGTTTTACAATCAGTTCTAAGTAAGGGCTAGGCAACTGAGGTTAAGTGACCTATACAGGTTAAAACAGCTAGGAAGTGTCTGAGTGTAGATTTGAATCCAGGACCTTCCATCCTGAGCCCTAGATCTTTATCTAATAAACCATCTAGTTGCCCTATGTTTTTTTTTACTTTTGATGGGAGTGAATAAATTAATTCCAAATTTAAAATGTGTTCATATATGTTCAAAATGCATATATATTTATATTTATATGTATGTTTGTGCTTGTGTGTATACATCAGATAAAGATACAACAGATACAACATCTTACTTGTTATGATTTATTCCTTGTTTACATCTGGATAAAATAAAGAAGCATTTCTTGACTTTGCCTACTTAGAAGGACATATCTGGCTCTCATGGAAACAAATATCTGCTAATCTTTGGGGCCAAGGTCTGGTATAAAAAAGCTACTATTGTGTAAGATTAATTGAAGGGTTGCTTTTTGCCTGGCTTTTACATTCCATTATTCTGCATTTTGCATTTTATGACAAAGCCCTAACTCTTTCATTTTCCCTATTGTTCCTCATATCATATTTTAAATTTAATTGTATTATATTGTTTAGAAACATGTTCCCTTGCTGAGAATCACCGGTTTTCTACTTATTTATTCTAAAAAGTATATTATAAAATCACATTATGTCAAGACACTAGTTATTTCAAACCTTACAATATTAAAAAATTGATTTGCTCCCCCATTTAAATTGTGGGTCTTTTTGATTGGGTAGAGTTGAACTCCTTTATTTCTCCTTCATTGCAGCTTTTGCTAATAGAAAAAAATAATTTCATCCTTTGTTTAAATAGTTTCCTTCAAGATTTTTGAAAATTCATTTAATACAAATTGATATGATTAAGTTGAAATGTCATTGTTGACTGCCTTGTCATTCTCCATCCTCTATCTTAGCTAGTCTTTCTAGTAGCCAGGTACTTTTTTCTCCTGAATCTTACTCTTGCTTGCTTCTAGACTAGTAACAAGTAAGACTAAGCCTTGACTATCTGTGAATTTACTTTTAGTTAATCCTTATATATATCCAAGGATTAATTAAAGGTAAATTCACAGATAGTCAGGCTTGCATAGTGTTTTACACAGGATTGAGAGATACATATGAACCAAATGTGATTTCATGTGTATGAGGGTGAGTATTGATAGTGGCGGGCAGTGGGGGGTTGTATCTAGACTTCCCTCCCCCTTGTTAGCTTTCAATGGGCTAGATCAGCTAATCACTCAACCCCACCCCAGGGAAGATCTATGAGGGAACAAACTCAAAGAGGTTCCCAAACTGGCAAAGCTATAATGGGGGATGTTGAAGGAAGGTGTTAGGGTTCAGTTGTGACCCTAATAGGTTGGATCCCACCCTCAGAGCGAGGACTGTTGAGACAAGTCTCCCCACTCCTAAGTTCAAGTTAGCTTTTGCCCTTCAAGATGGAGTCAAGTAATGGTCTGCCCCTCAGCCTCAAGATCAGTCTTCCTCCCCTCCAATCAGCACCCCAAGCTACCTCTAATAAACTAGTAATGATTTATTGAAAGACAAGGAAATTCAAGGATATTTGGGTAATGGATATTGGAGGAATATGAGGAAGGGGAAATTGTAATAACTTCTCTATCACCTATGAACCCCCTAACAAGAGAGCAGTTCTAGTTTCTTCTGTAGCTTGAACTCAGAAACTGATTCTCTCTCACCTACCAATATCCTAACATTAACTCTAACTAAAAAACAGGGGAATATTTGAAAGCAAGGGGTACAAGCTGGATCAAGGATAGATCCCCCGATGCTCGCTCCCTCTGGAGTCCTGGCACTATGACCAACTGACGCATGAGTATCACAGATTCCTCCTGGCTGGCAACGGAAAGTCTGTAGAAAGAGTTTTGCTGTCGTAAACACCAAAATGCCAGGTTATTTCAGGTTTGGAAAAGCTAAGTTCTCCCAGGTCCTCCCGGCCACCCTTCTTCACCAGCCCCCTGTCCCACTGAGCACCAGCCCAAGTCCTCTCAGGAGTCTGTTTTTGACAGTTAGGACCTTCAGAATTCTCCTCCAAACTCCTCTAGCTGCTGGCTCCTCCCAAACAGAATTCTCTCAGGGTTCCATGGGGTTGGCTTCCAGTCTGCTTCCAAGGTGAGTGCTTAGAGATCCTTGATTTACCCCAATTCCACACTTACACATGGTGAAGAGAAGTACTGCATGGGCTTAGTATCTTCTCATCAAATTTTAGCTTTATAGAATGTCTTCAGAGCACTGGGGAGTTTAGTGACTCACTTATGACTACACAGTGAGTTTGTGTCAGAATCTGGAAATCGATCCCATTCTTTCAGATTCTAACTCCAATTCTCCATCCATTGTATTACAGGTATAGATACTCATATATCACAGGTAGGTAATCAAAAATATTGGTTGATGGTTATAAATCCCTAGAAGTTCAAATGGAAAGTGGGGATTTTTAGGTTATGTCATTAACACTTCAAAGTCTCTATGATTTTTTAAAAATCAGTCCTAGGTGAAAATATTAGAAAATCTATACATTTAATTGTTCTTCTCATTCATGTTTGGCTGATAACGTTTTTCCCAAAACTAAAGAAAATAGAGATTAAATCAATTTCATCTCTTTCCTGTATTTGATTTTATTGCTTTGATTTTTTTGTTTTAAGTTCCAGTTTCCTAATTCTTCAACATGCTTTCTCCTCAAATGTTTTCTCTAATGATTTTTAATTTGTTATTCCTTTTGTATGACCCTAGTTAACATATGACCTATTTCCCCTTGACATCTTTTTTTTAAATTTCTTAACAACCCTTAATTCATTTTCTATCATGATATTTAAACCAGAGTTCTACTTTCCAGGGTATGTCTAGATACTTTGCCTTAAAGTTCACAGTGTCACTTAGTATCTTTGGCATATGGAAAAAAGACCACAGTCTTATAACCTGCAGAGAATACAGATCTCTCATGTAACTTCCCATGGCTCCTTATAAAATCAATATCTTTGAAGTGTATGTCTGGTTGAAAAACAGTACTTTTAAACCACTACCCAGTTTCATAAAGTACAGATAATTGTCCCCTATTAAGAAGGGCACAAAAGTTCAGTTTTTTGGCACTGCACAGGGTGAAAGGTCTTATTGAAATCCCACCTAGTGCTGGTTCTTCACACACCTGACTCACCCTACCCCATGCCTTGTACCTCAAAGTACATGCTCTTCAAAAAGCAGAGAGAACCATAAGTTGGGCAATGAAAGGCAAGAATGCCTCTTATGTACCCTTTAAAAACCAGCTCAAAAATTGTAATGCTTAACCAATAATGGAAAATATTAGAATTTCATAGAATCATGGAATGCTATAGCTGGAACCTTAATAACCTTTTGGTCCAACATCTTCATTATGTAGATTATAAAATTGAAGTTGAGAAAGTTCTATTAATCAATGAGCAATTCTTAAATGTTTAGTGTGTGCATGTCACTATACTAAAACACTAAGGAGTAAAAAAAAAAGCCTGAATTAATAACTGCTTTGAAAGAATTTGTATCCGTAGGGTTAAAGGGTTAAATTTTATTCTAAAGGTTACACAAATGAAACCAAACTCAATTTGTGTTCAGAACTAGCACATGGCTTCTTGCTATTCACCTACAAAAGTTGGGAAAAAGTATATCATGCTTTACAGGGTGATAGTAAAGACCAAATGAGAAAATCTATATAAAACATTTGGCAAATGTTAAAACACTGTATCAATGTTAGATTTATCATTGCTGTAATTGATATGTCAGTGATCCTAAATTTAGGTTAATTTCTCTATCTATGCTCAAACTATTTTGAGACATTTCAATTATGAACAGTCACCAGCCAGAATCTTGCAATTAATTCTGTCCACCTCAATATTATAGATTTAGAGATAGAAGGATAATTATAGGTTGCTTAGTCCAACACTTTTATTTTACAAATGAGAAAAAGGAGTTGTTAAATGATTTGTTCAAGGTCACATTGGTAGCAAGCTACAGTGCCAGGATTTGATTTCAGAGCCATTATTTTGCAAAGTAGCCTTCAGAACACTGCCCAAGGGACCTGTCTTTAATTTATAACATTATTTTTTATGTGAAAATATCATTTTACCTACAAACACTTTTTGTAAAAAACAGACATTTGAAGCACAAAATATTAGCAAGTAGGTCTATGATCAGGATTTGGAGAGGTCATCCAGTCCAATCTTATTTTAGAGATGGTTAAATTGAACCCTAAAAAACATAGCCTAGAAAATGTGTGTCAGAAATGGGATTCAAATTTAAGCCTTCTGAATCTAATTTGGAGATTCATTCTACTGCACTAGGGTATTTCCAATTATCATATACAAAACTGGTTAATCACCTTTTGTGCACAGTGTTTTGCTATTAAAAGCTATATAGAAAAAAATGAAACTAATTCATTTTGGATTTATCTTTCCTGTATGTGACATACATTTCCTGTATTGGAACAAATAAAACAAATTTTAAAATGACTCAAATAAATGTCATGGACCCCAAGTATTTGCATATCTGACTCTTCAAAAATATTCTTGAATTATTTCTCTCTAAAATGTTTTGAAACTTGATTAAAGTAGTTTTATTTGAAGTAGAGGAAATACATTCTATTTTTTCTGGAATGATAACCTAATCATTTCAGAAAACACAATTTTCATTATTAACTTCTTCACATGAAGGCTTACAAGAAATGATAACAAGCAGATATTCAGACATTTATTAAGAGCCTTGTTGGAAAGGAAAAAAAAATGTAGTTCCCTGCACATTCATATAGGTTTGATGATTCTAGCCATACCACTATTGCTTTAGTTGTCTCACCCTTTCCTACAGAATCCTTGGACTCCTTTTCATCAAAATATCTAATAATAAAAAAAACTATAAATGAATATAAAAAATAAATGAAAAACTCACAAGTGCAAACAAATGGTTTTAAGTCAGGTACTCAGAAATACACTTGTTGAAAAGGTGCATTCTATCCAACATAGAGTATTCAAGATTTAAAGGTCATGAATACTGGTGGTTCTACTTGGAATTGGTATATTTCACTAACAAAATACATTAGCAACATTAAGTAGCATGGATTAAATTTTATGTCCTTGTAGAATATAGTTTAACAAGAGGATACAAAATATTATTTAGTGTTCACTCTAAAAAGAAGAGAGTAATTTTACCTATTAATTTAAATATTTATTTAAATCATAAATCATATAAAATTATTTCAAAATATAGGGATTTACAATGGCTAGTAACAGACTATTCTATTTAAAGCAAATGGAGAAACAAGCATTCCCATTATTCAATATTGTATTAGATATGCAAGCTGTAGCATGTATAAGACAAGAAAAATATAATAAAAGAATAAAGATAAGTATTGTGGAAACTAAACTATGAATCTTCACAGGTGATATAGTAAACTTAGACAATCCTGGAGAATAAACTAAGTAAAATGAGGAATCCGTTTTTATAAAAAAATGAAAGAAATTTTTGGTTAACTTGATTTAAAAAAATTAAAAGAAAATACAATTTCCAACATCAAAAAAGAAAAAAAAGGTGAAATTACAACCAACGAAGAAGAATTTAGAGCAATTTATTGGAGTTATTTTACCCAACTATATGTCATTTAATCTGATAATCTAAGTCAAATAGATGAACACATAAAAAAAATGAAATGCCCAGATTAACAAAAGAGCAACCCCATCATAGAATAATAAAATGAACTAATCATCATATATAAGAAAAAGTCCCTAAGGCCAGATGGATTCACAAATGAATCCTACCAAACATTCAAAGAATATTTAACTCCAATACTATATAAACTAATTGTAAAAATAGAAGATGGAATCCATCCAAATTCCTTTTGTGACACAAATATAGTATTGATAGCTCAAAAAAGGAGAGCTAAAACATAGAAAAACCTATAGGAAAATTGCTCTAATAAATATTGAAAAACTCAAGTAAATCATAAACCTTTCTACTTGCCACCAAACAACACATGGAAAAGGAAATTCTATTTAAAATAACTAGGTGATTTAAAAATAGCTATAAGTATACTTTCCAAGACAAACCCAGATACTACATGAGTAAAATTACAAAACATTTTTGACACAAATAAAGTCAGACCTAAACAACTGGAAAAATATTAATTGGTCATGAAGAGAAGTAAATATAATTTAAAAATGATAATTCTACCCCAATTAATTTACTCACTCAGTGCTATATTGATCAAACCACTAAAAAGTATTTTCTATAACTAGACAAAATAATAACAAAATTATTGTGGAAGAACAAGAGGTTTCAAATATGAAGAAAATTAATGAAAAATATGAAGGAAGGGAATTTATCTATACAAGATCTCAAACTAAACTATAAAGTGGTAATCATTAGAAAAATGGGTACTTGTTTAAAATTAGAAAAGAAGGGAGAACAATCTGACAAAGAAAGCAAGGGACTATATGAACACAATTACAAAGCACTGTTCACATAAATAAAGCCAGACATACATAATTGGAAACATTAATTGCTCATGGGGAGTCAAAGCCAACATAATAATAATGACAATTCTACCTCTATAATATGCTTAGTCAGTGCCATATAAATCAAATTACCAAAAATTATTTTAGGGATAGAAAAATGATGACAAAATTCATCTTGAAGAACAAAAGTTCAAGAATATTAAAGGAATAAATATATGAAAGAAAGTGGCCTAGAATACCACATTTTAAATTATAATGAATTATCAACAAAACAATATTATACAAACTAAGAAGTACAGTGATAGATCAGTGGAATAGATTATATAAACAATACACAGGAGTAAAAGACCATAGTAATCTAGTTTTTGATAAACCACATTTCCAAGTTTTAAGATAAGAATGCTCCATTTGACAAAAAAAAAATTGGGAAAACAGTTTGGCAGAAACAAGGCATAATCTAATATGTCACATAATATACAATTATACAGTCAAAATAGATAAATGATGAAAACATAAAGGATGATTTCATTAATACATTATGGAGGCATAGGAAAAAGTACTTGTCAGATCTATATAGAGGGAATAATTTGTAACCAAATAAGGGACAGTTAGAATAAGAGGATACTAAATGGATAATTTTTATTACAAGAAATTAAATGTTTTTCTGAAAATAAACTTAATGCAGTCAAAATTAGAAGGAAACAGGAAACTAGGAAAATAACTAAAGGACATTTCTCTAATAGAGGTCTCACTTCTCAAGATAAAAGAAACGGAGACAAATTAAAAAACAAAAACACATTCCCCAATTGATAACTGATCAAAGGATATGATAAAGCTAGCAATGGTCACATAAAAAATGCTATCTCACTCCTAATTAGAAAAATGCAAATTAAAACAATACTGAGATAATACCTCATGTTATGTTGGTAAGGTCCCTTTATTTATTAATATAGTGGAGCACTGATATTCAACCAAATTGTGAAGGTCAGAGGATTATTTTCAACAACTGCCTGATAAAAGCTCCACTGAAAGGAGATGGAATTCTGTGAAAGGCTAAATGCCCTAGTAACAGTTCCCTTAGGAATCAGGAATCCCTTGATGAACTAGGAAATTGATTTTGACTTTCTGGGATCTTAATAGTGTTTACAATCCAAGTACAAGCTTGATATTGAAGTGATTGGATCACCTGGGCTTGATTCCAAGATCTGACTATGTTAACAAAGAGATGATGACTGTCCTCAACAAGGTAGGTTACCAACTTAAAAAGTAAAGGCTGTCAGAGGCTTGTATATATTTAACAGGGTTTATTGGATAAATTTAAGGAAAGGGAAACTTGGAAATGGTTGAGAGGGAGATAGGTGAACCCTACTGAGCTTTTAACCTATAATAAGTATGATAAATTAGGATGATATATAGAGATTTGACCTAGGTGCTGAGTCTAGGGGACTTTGAGAGTCTCCCTTGGATCAGAAGCTGTTATAGAATTTCAGAGATGTTCATAGTGAAATGTTAATGAATAATCTTGTTAGATGATTAAGACTCAGCTACCTTATCAATAATGAAGTGATTGATATAATTAGAAAAATAGTCTGAACCCTGCCTACCTATACCAATCTACCTTCCTCCGGGGGCCCAGACAGTAGACAAACTCCTGCCTCCCTAACCCAGAGAAAAGAGAACCCAGAGGTTATTCAGCTCTCAGTATTTATAGAGGATCTTCCAACCAAAATTTGGCATGGGCCACCCCCTGCCAGCTGGCTGGGTTCTTTGTTCCATGGTTGATAAACTGTTGTTTGCAAATCCAATATGGCTGTCATCCTGCCAGGCGTAACACTCAGACATCTCATATTGTATAATATAATTCAAAAGGAGATTTTCAAATGTTGGAAGTGATATGGTAAATTTGAGACACTAATGCTTTGCTCATTGTTGAATCTTTGAACTGGTTCAAATATTATGGACAAGAACAATTTTGAAGTACACCCCAAAGGCTAAAACATCACATAATTTTTAACCCAGTAATAATACCACTAGGTTTGTATTCCAAAAAGATAAAAGAAAAAAGGGAGGAAGAACCAATTCATATATAAATATATGTAGCACCTTTTTTGTGGTATCAAAGAATTGAAAATTAAATAGGAACACATCAACTGGAAAATGACTGAAGAAGTGACATATGATTATGATGGAATACTTTTGTTATATGAGAAATAATGAGCATGGTGGTTTCAGAAAAAAAGTAGGAATACATATAAAACAATGTAAAAAGAAGTGAATAGAATCAAGATAACATAATATATAGTAATCCCAATATGGTAAGGATGATCAACTATGAAATACTTAGCTACTCTGATTATGGCAATGATCCAATATAATTCCGATGACTGAAGATGAAATATGCTCTTCATCCCAGAGAAAACTGACAGAATCTGAATATATACTGAAACATACTTTCTACCCTTTTTTTAACTGTTTGTTATTTTATTTAATTACATGATTAATATGTAAATATGTCTTGTATGATTTCAAATGTATAATCCATATCACATTTCTTGCTTTTCCTTGCATTGAGGGAGATGTAGGAGGGAATGAAAGAATTTGGAACTCAAAATCTCAGAAGAAGGAATATTCAAAATGTTTTCATGTAATTGAGAAATACTTAGTGGAATGATTGGATTTTCAGACAGTGGTTGCTTGGTGGAATAGCTTATATTTCATATGACCCTACTGAGTTATTCTCTTTCTTTGTCTCTTTTCCTGTCTCTTCCTTCTCTGATTGGATCATTAAAAATTATTTTCTAGCTCAGTGATGGCAAATCTTTTAGAGATGGAATGCTGGGTCACCTCCACCCCCAGAGACTATATGCTATGCCTCCTCCAAAATTTTGTGTATGTCCCATCCCCCCTTTACCCTACATAGGGGAGGGAGGAAGTGCTCCCATTGGCCTGATGGGAAGAGGGGTGCATCATGTGAAAAAATGTTATCAGGTGTGGTGGAGAGGGGGAAGGGAGGAGCTCTACCAGAGTCCCTCTGCCTTTCTAGTAATGAACTCTGGGGTTGGGGGTTTGGGTTGGGAAGGGAGGATGATCGAGTACCCACAGAGAGTGCTCTGCATGCCATCTTTGGAACCCATGCCATAGGTTCACTAACACTGTTCTAATTCATTGAATTATTTATGATCAGCATTACAATCAGAAGTATTAATTCTTTATTGGCAATGGAAATACCACTGGCTAGGCAATTTGAGTGACATCAGTACGTCTCTAAAACATAAAGAATTCCTCTATTTCAATTTAGTTATCAAACTAACTTTACGTTCAGAAAGTAGACTACTGATATAGATGAAACTTAAAAACAAGGCAGGAATATTTTAGGAAACAGTAAAAGCCATATCATTACTACCACTACAACCATTATTACTACCATGAAATTCTTAACTAGCTGTATCACCCTGGACAAGTCATTCAGTTTCCTCAACTGTAAAATAGGGATAATAATGACACCAAGCTCGTAGGGCTGTTGTGAGGACAAATGGGATAATAATTGTAAGGTGCTTAACACATTGTTTAGCATATAGTAAGCACTATATAAATGATAGTGTTTACTGCTACTATTATTAGAATTATGAATACAAATGTAACTACTACTACTACTACTACTACTACTACTACTACTACTACTACTACTACTGGGTCCACTACATCTACTAACACTACCACCACCACCACCATCACCACCAGTACCACCTCCATCTCTTCTGAAAAATTAAACCATCATCAATTGGGGAGAGTCAACAAAAGCAAAGAAGGGATTTTTTTTTCATTATATAGCTGTATAATGGGAAATTTATTAGCTATTCAGACCAATAATGGTAATTGTGAAATTCTAAAAAGAACTTTGAAACTTGAACAAAAAAAATTAAGCTTCTGTGGTACCAGATGCTGGGTTAACATTTAAGTAACCATTAATTTAACTTAATAAATTCATTGGGGTAGCACAAGGGTGTGGGCTGAACCTTTTTAAAATTATCATGATGATCAACTAGATTTGAAGGCTGAGTGACTATAGTAGCTTCATGTTCAGGTATCACAGTAAGGTCAAGAAAACCAGAAAAACTGAAAACTTTAATACCCCACCTACTAAAAATGTTTTAGTGTAATGAGTACTAACCATAACACTAGCTAGATTATGAGTACATATTAAGCAGACTAAGGATATAAAAGGCTTCATGATGTACTAGTGTTATTTCACAACAAAATCAGAAAGGGGCACAATTTGTTACCCTGATCCTAACTTTCTAATAGAAGGTATCATATCCTTAATATGAGAATACCAGCAATCACACCAAATAAAGATAAATAATATACTACTGAAGTTCATATAAAACATCCATTTTATAGGAACTATAATTAGAAAGGAAACTCTTTAAATATATATATTATAGGAAAAGTACTATGTTGCATTTATAGAAGAAAAGCTTTGCTAAACCAGTGAAATTATGATATAATTTTTAAGATATATAACTAAATATATGTTTATATGTGATATATAAATAAAATGAAATAATATAGAGAATGAAGCAGAAAATGTCTGCACCAAATAATCTCACAGATGCCAAATAAAATTTATTATTTATATGATGAATATTGAATCAATTATCCAAAAGTTATTTAACATTTATATCACCTGAATTGGTTACCATATAATCTTTGACTTAATTCTCTACTCAGGGCTTAATACCATATTACAAATATACAATATGTATAAGAATGTAAAGGAAATTCTAAAGCATTTTATATCACCTGGGAAAAGTGCTCTTTAAAATATGCAACTAAATAATTTTTCTCTTAGAAACTTTCTACAATGACATCAAAATGGCATTTGAACTATTATAAAATTAACATGTATGATAATGGAAAATAAAAAGTATAGGTTTTGCCTTTGTATTACATCAGTGGTTCCCAAACTTTTTTGGCCTGCCACCCCCTTTCCAGAAAAAATATTACTTAGCCCCCTGGAAATTATTTTTTTAATTTTAATAGCAATTAATAGGAAAGATAAATGCACCTGTGACCATCACCTCTGTCCTGGATTGCTGCAGTACCCACAGGGGGGCAGTAACTCCCACTTTGGGAATCATTGTATTACATGATCAAATGTAACTAATTGGTGAAGGTAATATTAATAAACTTCTCTAGGCAAGATA
This sequence comes from Gracilinanus agilis, assembly GCF_016433145.1. NCBI lineage: Eukaryota > Metazoa > Chordata > Mammalia > Didelphimorphia > Didelphidae > Gracilinanus > Gracilinanus agilis. Next base: position 563,167,372 of record NC_058130.1, on the reverse strand, counting down.
CATTTATCATTCAGTAATCAGAAAAAGTTGTTTTTTAACTGTAGTAGATTTCAAACTATATTATTACCTGTCAACCATCAAAATAATCAGGTACTCTCTAATAAATAAGAAGACTAATGGAATGATTAGGCACCCAAACTGTAATGGTAAATGACCATAGCAATCTACTTCCTGACATACTCAAAGATACAAGGATTTTTCATGTTAGCCAGTGTAATGGATGTGAGTTGGTACCTTAGAATTCTTTTAATTTTCATTTCTCTAATGAACAGTGATTGGGAACAGTTTTTCATGTGATTGAAGATAGCTTTCATTTATTACTCTGATATTTACCTTTTCATATCATTTGACCATTTGTCTATGGTATATTTGACAAAAACTGGGAAAAACTGGGAAACAGTCTGGCAGAAATTAGACTTAAACTTTATGTCATATAACAAGACAAAGCTAAATGGATGCATAATTTCGAATTAAAGGATGATACCATAAACAAATAAGAGGAGAACAAAATAATTTACCTGTTAGACTTATGGATAAGGGAAGAATTTAAGTCAAAACAAGACAAAACCAGAGAACATTATGAAATGGAAAATAGACAATTTTGGCTACATTAAATTAAAAAGTTTCTGCACAAAAAATGCAAAGCAACCAAGATAAAAAAGCAAACAACAAATGGGGAAAAACTTTATAGTAAGTAATTTCTTTAACATATAGAAAACTGAGTCAAATTGATAAGAATAGAAAGTGTTTTCCAACTGACAATTAGAGAGTATTAAAAGGAAATTTCCAGATGAAGAAATTAAAGCTATCTGTACTTATATGAAAAAAAAAGTTCCAAATCACTAATGATTAGAGAATGAAAAATTTAAAAAAAAAACCTATATCACCTCACACTCATCTGATTGGCTAACATAAGAAACAAAGGAAAACCATAAATTGTGGAGAGAATGTGTGACATTTGGGACATTAATATACTGTTGGTGGAGCTGTGAACTGATGCAACCATTCTAGACAGCAAGCTGGAACCATGCTCAAAGGACCATCAAACTGTGCATACCCTTTGACCCAGGACTACATTACTAGGTCTGTATCCAAAAGAATATGGAGGAAAGGAACCTATGTATATAAAATATTTATGGTGACTCTTTTTTGTGGTAGCAAAGATTTTGAAACTGAGGGGATATACAATCAATTGGGGAATAACTGAACAAATTGTGCATATCCTTGTAATGGAATATTCTAGTGTCATAAAAAAGGACAAACAATATGATTTAAAAAAAGCCTGGAAAGACTTACATGAAGAGATATAATAAGCATAATGATGACTCTGTGCACAGTAATAGCAATGTATGATAATTAGCTATGAATGACAACTGCTATCAAAAGGGTAACTCATGACGAGAAAAGATATTCACCATTGTAGAAGGAATAGATGGAGTCTGAATGCAGTTGAAACATACCATTATTTACTTTCTCTAAGGATTTTTCTCTAATGTAAGCAATATATTTCTTGTTTCATAACATGATATGTGGAAATATGTATTATTTGATAATATATCAGCAAACTACATCATGTTACCTGCTTTGCAGGAGAAGGGAGAAGAGTGGGAGCCAGAGAGGGAACATGGATTTAAGAAAATTAAAAAAAAATAATTTTTTAAGTATTGTATTCGCATGTAAAAAATAATTCAAACTGAAAAAATATTTTGGTATGTTTTTATATGTTTAAAGATTCATAGTTATCCTGAAATCAATGCTTTATAGAAAGAATTTATTTGGAACAAGTATTAACTTTGAAGTTCCAATCATAAAATACCTATTTGGAAAAAGAAGTATGGATAATAGCAGATTTTCAAGTTATCAAAAAAATTCCACCCACAAACTCATATAATAAAATCTAGGGATTGTCATACTAAATCAGTTGTGTTGATAGTATTTTTCTCTCTAAAAGTTATTTGGTTTTACTATATGATATATAATTATATATGTTTAGACATATATATTGCCTATGTGTGTATGTACATATATGTGTGCATATATATATATATATTTGTATATATGTATATATACAGAGAGAAAGAGAGAGAGAGATATGTATTTAAGATTTTATATGTTTTTCTCATTTTCTGCTAACTTGTTAAAATTACTTTTACCCTAGCNATATATATATATATATTTGTATATATGTATATATACAGAGAGAAAGAGAGAGAGAGAGAGAGAGAGAGAGAGAGAGAGATATGTATTTAAGATTTTATATGTTTTTCTCATTTTCTGCTAACTTGTTAAAATTACTTTTACCCTAGCTATTTTGTTGGCGGTGGTAATGTTGTTGAGTCTCTTGAGTTTTCTGAATCTATAAATCTGCAGTTTTAAATAGATATATTGTAAACTTCTTCATTGCCAGTGTTTCTTTTTAAATTTATTTGCATGTGGTGTCACTTTAAAAAATATTTCTGGGAATGCATCAAATATAAGTGGACAACTCTGCTTTTAATGGTAATGACTTTAATGTTCTTCTGTTGGATATAATATTAGTTCTTAGTTTTAAATGCCTATTTTTGTTAGATTACTTAATGATCCTCATAATATTTCACTTTAAATTATTTCAATATAAAGGAATGATACATTTAATTATTTAATTTAAAAGATTTTGTGATCCTTATATATTATGATTTTGTAGGAGGTTTAATGATAATTTTATGATTTTATTGTTTATTTTCATAAAATAAATTATTTTCAGGTATAATTTTTTCATCTAAATCTATTATTATGTATATATGTTTATTAAATATTTGTTTGTATTTCAATATCTGTTCATTGATTTTATAATTTATCATTACCTATCAATTTTTCAACCACCTCTTAGGTTCAGGTAGCATTTTTTCTTTATATTTACAAAGTCACTGTAATATAGTGATAGCTTATTTTTCAATTGATCATAAAAATTCAAATGTGAATACATTTCTTGATGGTGCCTGTATGTGGGGTAAATCATTAATTCTACTGAATTACTCCTCATGATAGTGGTATATTTAATCTATATTCATATATTTATCGTTTTGTGTTTTAAATACTCACCCATTTGTTATGTTTTCAGCTTTATTCCTTCTCTCTGATAACTCCCTTACTTTCTCTTACTGATTTTGATCATTACAATTTTTATTCCCATTTTAAATTAGTTCTAAATACATCCTATCAAGCTTTAATGCTTCGAGATCATTTGGAAAAAAAACAACAATAAATATTTGTTAAGTAACTACTAGCTGCCAATCTTGTCTTAACCAAGTACAGATATGTAATAGGAGAAAGCATGGACCTATATAGTTATATACTAGATAGACAAATAATAAACAGTAGTGAAGGATGAGGAAAAAAGAACTGGAAGAATTAGGAAAGGTTTTAAGTCAAAGTGACACTTAAATTGAGGTTTGAAGGAAACTATAGATTCTAAAAGGCAGAGGTGGAGAGGATGGAAGTCTTATAAAGGGTAAAATTATGGTTGGACAGAAAATTTAAGAGTATGATCACCAGGAATTAAGTACTTAATTCCAAATGAAAGACTCAAGTTATAATGACTTTTATGGTAGTTTATTTACAAATAGGAAGAGTGAAAGTAAGGAAATGACAGAGAGGGGGAGAGAGAGGGAGAGAGAGGGAGA
>NC_058130.1:563115464-563144311 GCF_016433145.1 Gracilinanus agilis | reverse complement strand
TAAATAATCCCATATCAGAAATAGAAATTGAACAAGCCATCAAAGAACTCCGTAAGAAAAAATCACCAGGACCTGATGGATTCACAAGTGAATTCTCTCAGACATTCTAAGAGCAACTAATCCCAATACTATACAAATTATTTGATATGATAAGCAAAGAAGGAGTCCTTCCAAATTCCTTTTATGACAGAAATATAGTACTGACCCCAAAGCCAGGTAGACCAAAAACAGAGAAAGAAAACTATAGACCAATCTCCCTAATGAACATAGATGCAAAAATCTTAAATAGAATATTATCAAAGAGATTCCAGCAAGTATTTAAGAAGATTATCCACCATGATCAAGTGGAATTTATACCAGGAATGCAAGGATGGTTCAACATTAGGAAAACCATCTCCATAATTGACCATATCAACAGCCTAACAAACAAAACATCACATGATTATGTCAAAAGATGCTGAAAAAGCCTTTGACAAAATACAGCATCCATTCCTATTGAAAACATTGAGAAGTGTAGTATGATATGATGGTATACTTAAAAAATCCTAGAGAATCAACTAAGAGGCTAGTAGAAATAATCAACAACTTTAGCAAAGTGGCAGGATACAAAATAACTGCACATAAATCATCAGCATTTCTACATATTTCCAACACATTAGAGCAGCAAGAAGTAGAAAGAGAAACACCATTTAAAATCACCCTAGACAATATAAAATACTTGGGAATCTATCTAACAAAACAAACACAGGTATTAAAAGAAAACAACTACAAAACACTTTCCAAACAAATAAAACTGGATGTCAGCAATGGGAAAGCCATTTATTGTTCATGGGTAGGATGAGCTAACATAATAAAAATGAAGATTCTACCAAAATTAATTTACCTATTTAGTGTCATACCTATCAAATTATCAAAAAACTTCTTTACTGAATTAGGAAAAACTATAACAAATTTCATTTGGAATAACAAAAAATCAAGAATATCAAGGGAAATAATGAAAAAAATGTGAAGGAAGGGGGCCTAGCTGTACCAGATATTAAACTATACTATAAAGCAGCAGTCATCAAAACAATATGGTACTGGCTAAGAGATAGAAGGGAAGATCAGTGGAATAGACTTGGGGTTAATGATGTCAGCAAGACAGTGCATGATAAACCCAAAGAGCCCAACTTTTGGGACATGAATCCACTATTTGGCAAAAACTGCTGGGAAATTTGGAAAACAATATGGGAAAGATTAGGTTTAGATCAACATCTCACACCCTACACCAAGATAAATTCAGAATGGGTGAATGACCTGAATATAAAGAAGGAAACTATAAATAAGCTAAGTGAATACAAAATGTATACCTATCAGATCTCTGGGAAAGGAAAGACTTTAAAACCAAGCAAGAGTTAGAGAAAATTACAAAATGTAAATTAAATGGTTTTGATTATATCAAGCCAAAAAGGTTTTGTACAAACAAAAACAATGTAGTCAAAATCAGAAGGGAAACAAAAAATTGGGAAAAAATCTTTATAACAAAAAACTCTGACAGGGATCTAATTACTCAAATATTCAAGGAGTTAAATGAATTGTATAAAAAATCAAGCCACTCCCCAATTGAAAAATGGGCAAGAGACATGAATAGGCAATTCTCAGGTAAAGAAATCAAAAGTATCAATAAGCACATGAGAAAGTGTTCTAAATCTCTAATAATTAGGGAAATGCAAATCAAAACAACTCTGAGGTACCAACTCACACCTAGCAGATTGTCTAACATGAAAGAAGGGGAGAGTAATGAATGCTGGAGGGGATGTGGCAAAATTGGGACATTAATGTATTGCTGGTGGAGTTGTGAAATGATCCAACCATTCTGGCTGGCAATTTGGAATTATGCTCAAAGGGCTATAAAAGAATGCCTGCCCTTTGATCCAGCTATACCATTGTTGGGTTTGTTCCCCAAAGAGATCATAGATAAACAGACTTGTATGAAAATATTTAAAGCTGTACTTTTTTGTGGTGGCAAAGAACTGGAAAAAGGATTTTGCCCTTCAATTGGGGAATGGCTGAACAAATTGTGGTATATGCTGGTGATGGAATACTATTGTGCTAAAAGGAATAATAAACTGGAGGAGTTCCAGGTGAACTGGAGAGACCTCCGGGAATTGATGCAGAGTGAAAGGAGCAGAGCTAGAAGAACATTGTACACAGAAACTGATATACTATGGCAAAGTCGAATGTAATGGACTTCTGTACCAGCAGAAATGTAATGACACAAGACAGCTCTGAGCGATTTATGGTAAAAAACGCTACCTACATTCAGAGGAAGATCTGCAGGAGAAGAAACATAGAAGATAATCAATTGCTTGAATGCATGGGCTGAGGCGGACATCATTGGGGATGTAGGCTCGAAACGACCACAGCAATGCAACTAACAACAATATGGAAATAGGCCCTATTAAGGACACATGTTACAACCAGTGGAAATGTGTGTCGGTCATGGGTGGGGGGAATTTGGGGGGTGAAGCGGAAAGTAGGGGTATGAAGCATGTAAACAGGTTAAAAATGAATATTAATAAATGTTTTAAAAAAGTATAAGTGTAAGTGATGTGCAAGATTGTTGGTCACTTTGGAAATGGGAACCACTTTGAAGAGGAAGATTATTCTGTCTTGCAGTGATAATATCTGCTTGGGCTACCCCATATTGATATCCAGGAGCAGAGATCTATTCAGCTGTAGTTGGTAATAGTCCTCTTTATTTGCATAGGATGAAGAGGTTTCCTGGTGCTATGATAGAAGAAAGCACGAAAAAGGACTTCAATAAGAGATAGGGCAAACTAAAATGAATATGAGTTCAACATTGTGGTGGTAGGAAAAAGAGAAAGACAACAGACTTAGTCACAAGGTTCATTCAAGAAAACTTATAATTCTGAAGAGGGGAATGCAGTTATTGCTCTTCTAGGCTAAAAAAAGGCATTATGACATTCTGGTTTAACATTTTAAATATTTTATTTACAAATTAACTCCCACATGATCACATTTATCACATTTGCATTTATTTTAAAATATATTTTGTTATGGATATTAAATGTTTCAATTTTTAAAATTTATTTGAAAATGAAGTAGGACAAACTGTGGACTTTTACTTAAGATCATAAAATGTGGGAATGGTAAGAAAAAGAATGGTAAGAAAATCTAGAGAAATGAAAAGAGGAAAAGAAAAGATCAGGGAAATTAAAAAAAACTGTTATTTAAATAGAAACCTACCCTCAAAGAGGTGCTAGTTACAAATTACATTGGTATACAGAAGTAAAAACTACCTCTTTGGTTGCATTTCTGCCATTCTCAAAGCTGCTGTGTCTCAGCAGCCATCACATTATGATACTTATCTCTGTTCTTGGGTTCTTTTCACCACAGAAGAATAATTTGTCTCCCTGTGTTGTGGCCTCATGCAGGAACATTCCTCTCTAACGTTGTTCTCTATCTTCTCACTGATGAATACCTTTATGGTCCTCCATGCTTAGGATTTTACTTTTGACCTTTTATAGAACAACACCATATCATTAGATGGAAATCTTCCTCCACATCCTTTTTTGGGGTTTAGATTAGTATCTTCAGTGAATAGCAGGGTCCCCAAGATATAACAAATGCTTTAAGAATGTTTGCCTCTTTGCCTTGCCTCTACCAGTAAAGGATAACATCATATCTGCAGTTTTTAGTCTTAGAATATTCCTAAAGCTTAATGCCTAGATTTGATTTTAATTTTTTCCAAATCATATATTGACACAATTTTTAATAATCATTTTCTGAAAATTTGCAATCCATATTTTCTTCCTCCTCAGTCAAGAAGACAGGTAATATGAAACAGGTTGTACATATGTTATCTTATAAGACTTATTTCTATGTTCATCATGTTTTAAAACATGGCATCAAATTACTTAAAAAAGAGAAAAAGTTCCTTGTATGACAGTGGATAGACTTTTTCTCATGATTCCCTTGGAGTTGTCCTGAATCATCTCCTTGTTGATTAAAATTAAGTAATTCATAGTTGATTATCATATACTATTGTTATTTCAGTGTGCAACGTTTTCCTGTTTCTTCTCATTTCATGTCTTTCCAGTATTTTTTTGATCATCATGTTTGTCCTTTCTTATGGCACAATAATATTTCATTACAATCAAAACTTGTTCAGCATTCCTTAATTAATGAGCATCCCATTAATTCTTAGATTTTATTTGTTGTTGAAGAAACTGTTGAAGAAACAGTTGAAGAAACTGACTTAGAAATATTGATCGACTTCTTCAAGGTCACACTGATAAGAAGCAGAATTGTTGAGATTCAAACCCATTTCATCTGACCCAAATATAACACCCTTCCCTCACTGTGGTGCTAAAGATAGCATCTTTCCTACACATAAAAATATAGGAAAATATGTTTAAGGAAAAAGGCATTTAGAGGTAGCTACAACAAATATATATGTGTATATTATATATATACATATATATATATCAGAAAACAAGAATGAATAATATGTATTGTCATGGATAAACATAATATAGGAAGTGAAAATAAAATTACAGACTTTGTATGAAATAAAAAAGTAATGGAATGCAAAATAAAATATATTGTTTTCTGATGATGCTATGATAATAATTAATTTCTAAAATTGGTACATATATTAGACTCCTCACAATGAAAATACACCATAGCTTGCAAAAAGACATTAAAATATAGCAAGATAAATTACCAAAAGATGAGAGGTCTCTTCTCCCTTTTCAACAAAGAGTAATAGAGTATGTTCATATATGATGTCAAGAAAAATTTTATGGGAAAGCGTAGGGCCAGAGTTTTTAAATGGCAAACTATTTATCTTTAGCTGCTTGAGTCTTTAATGTAAATTTGTTATGGTGTAGTTACTTTAAGCAGTGCTTAAAGTTTTAGGTCTGGAATCAGGAAGACTCATTTTCTTGACTTCAAATCTGGCCTCAAACACATACTAGATGTGTGACCCTGGGCAAGTCCATTAACTCTTCATAAGTTTCCACAATTTTAAAATGAGTTGGAGAGTTGTGCTCTTTGTGGTGGCAAAAAACTGGAAAATGAGGGGGTGCCAGAAATACCCATGTTCACAAATTCAGTCATGTTGCCAGTATGGGAAGTACCAAGGGGCTGACCAGAGAGATTACCATTTTGAATACACAATTCCAAATTATCCAACTTTATCTGCAACAACTTTAACATTTTTTTGGTTTCAGAATCCCTGAAACACCAGGTCACAATAATTTTAACACAGTACCCAATATGAAATAATATCCACCTCAACTTATATACAAAATAACCAGTTAGAATCAGAACTGGTATGTGACATAATAAATCTAAGATGTTAATAGTTAAAATCGGCTGTGCAAACTCAATATCCTTTATTCCTCTAAAATACCTGGGTATAACTTTAAACCACAGGTAAGGAATAGCCCAGACACCTGTCCATAGAACCACAAAAACATAATCTATCCAGTCTTCAACCAACATTGTTCCCATCACCCCCCAAACTGACCAGCTGAACACAAAATCTATTGTATTATTAGCCACTATTCTGACTAATAACAATTAATAACATAATTAATTAAATACAGGTACAATTAAACACAGCAACAGAAAACAAAACCAAAAAAACAAAAAAAATCAAGAAAATCCTTTTTTCTGGGGCAACACCAACCTCAGTAGTATTTTCCCCTACCCACAGAGATTTATGAATGACTTGGGGTGGGGCTGAGAAGCCCTGAGCAGCTCACCACTGGTTGAGAACTCTTAGCTCTCACCCAATGGCTGAGCTCCTTCTCGGAATGTCCAAGCCCCCCTTACTTCCTGTATAATTCTAGCTGGCCAACAGTTCACTTCCTGTCATTCTCTCTATCCACCCATCTGATAGTGCCAAACTGTAGGAAATATATGTAAGGGTAATGGGGATACAATGGGGACGCCAGGGATATTATAATAACACTAGGTGATAGTGGGTATACACACTGGGGTTTATGAGAGACTAGACCTGGACATTGAAGACTTGAACAGTCAAGCTGCTCCTAACTGTAAAAGGGACAGTTGACCAACTGTCACCCTGGGCCAGAGGCTTTGAATCCAACAGACAAGTTAACAGGATATAACTGGGTTTAATTATGAACAACTAAAAGGTGGGATAGGGATATCAACTCTAAAACCTTAAATTTAATGACATAACCCACAGGGAAAGGAAAGACTTATTTCTACACTAACTTAGTAATCTAAACTGACAGGGCCCAAGAAGCTGTAAATGGAGTCTCTGGGTGACTGCCTCAGACCTGGAACCTGCCAGGCTTAAGTACAGCTAGGGCTTTGTGGCTTTGGGATTCTCACTGAAATCCATTGATGATCTCTGGATGTCAAGAGCCAAGGGTGTCTCAGGTACCAAGTTGAGGTGTGCTCAAGACTCTGTCCACCAGATAGATCCCAAACTCCTCCTCTTCTCTTGGTACACCACTGAAGATCTTGACTCTTTGCTAGATGCCACTACCACACAAGATCCCAGGGGAAAATCAGGATGCAGGGTCCTTTACTCTGAGGTCTCCCAGGGCTAACCACAGTTTTAGCTAACCCCCTAATGGAGTCTCACCCAGAGTACAAGTCCCTTCTTCCTGCTCCTTCATTCCAACCTGGAAATCCCAGCTCTAGCTCCTTCCTGCTAGGTCAACCTTAATTCTTAATCACTAACTAATCTAATCTTCCTCACAACACCATCAACTGGGGAATGGCTGAACAAAGTATTGTATCTAATGGTGATGGAATACTATTGTGCTGAAAGGAATAATGAAGGAATTCCACGTGAACTGGAACGACCTCCAGGAAATGATGCAGAGTGAAAGGAGCAGAAACATGAGAACATTGTACATAGAGACTGATACACTGTGACACAATCAAATGTAATGGACTTCTCTACTAGCAGCAATGCAATGATCCAGGACAATTCTGAGGGACTTATGGAAAAGAACATCATCCACATCCAGAGAAAGAACTGTGGGAGTAGCAACACAGAAGAAAAAGATATGATTGATCACATGGTTCAATGGGGATATGATTAGGGATGTAGACTGTAAAGGATCACCCTATTGAAAATATTAGTAATATGTAAATAGATTTTGAACAATGATACAGTAAAACTCAGTAGAATTTCTCATTGGTTCTGGGAGGCAGGAGAGAAGAGGAGAGGGAAAGAACATGAATCATGAAATAATGGAAAAATATGCTAAATTAATTAATTAAATAAAAATAATTTTAAAAAGAGTTAAAGAATTAAAAGCAAACTACTCTAATGTCTTTTCCCAGAATATACCAAATGAGTTCATAAAGAGTTGGTCAAATCTGAAAATTACTGAACAACAACAAAAGATATTAAAAACACAATGTGACAAAATTGCATCAGAAAAGGCAACAATACACAAGTGAATGAGAGAAACTTTAAAAGACAGAGTCAAAGTCAAGGAGGAAGAAAGAATAAAGACATGAACTATCATCATCTAAATGTGTTCAAGGAGAAGTGAGTAGTGGTAAGTTGAAGAGATCATATATAGAACAGGGAGTAGTTGGGTGGCTCAGTGGACTGAGAGCCAGGGTTAGAGATGGGAGGTCCTGGGTTCAAATCTGGCCTCAGACACTTCCTAGCTATGGGACCCTTGGCAAGTCATTTAACCCTCATTGCCTAGCCTTTATAACTCTTTTGCCTTAGAACCAATACACAGTAGTGATTCTAAGATGGAAAGTAAGAGTTTTAAAAAAAAAAAAAGTAGAGTGCTATAGGAAACATCGCAAAGAATGGAAAGGATCAAGAATTATTGAAAAATATTTTCAAGGGCAGTGAAAGACCAGTAGTAGGAGAAATTCTGGCAGAGAAATAAGAGATTTAAGAACAGACATCACTACTCCAGAAGAGCTGGTGGAGAATGTTAAAGACAATCATACTTCTGGATCAGCATGTCTCAACGATGAATTACAAAGTACTTTTGGGAGCATCAGAGCAGAAATCTGACGGCTGTTTGTACTAGTGTTTTAAAGAAAGGAAAGTTGGCCAGAACAAAAAAAAAGAAAAACCACAAATGAAGTATGGTAACAACATTTCAAATTGGAGTGGGGGCGGTATTTGAAATATTAACTGATTACAAAATTTTTTAGCTCTGGGAACCAGGAAAGCATGTAGAAGGTGAAAATTTGGCTTAGTTTTATATAATTTAAACTCAAAAAAAAAACATCTAACAGGTGGAAGTTAGGCTGGAGTATATTCCATGGATGGCGGATAGCCAGAGTAAAAAGACCAATATGAGAGAAGCAGTGCCAGGTTTTAAGAAAAATAAAAAAGTCAATTAATATAGACCTGCAATCTTAATAAAGATGAAGAATGTCTAATAGGGCTTACATCACACTGGATTTGTAGATCATGAGTTCATGAACCCATGGAAAGTTACTAATACAAGCATTGACTTAAACTCATACTTATTAATCTTCTAGCTAAGAAAGAATCACTGGAGTACTAATGATATTCCGTTACCTTTATCAGAGATATTGTAGAAATTAGTGGTGTTTTCTCCTTATTAGCTAAAGGTAAAATAATTTCTTTAGGATTCTTTTAAAATTGTTGGTTGGATAATTTTTCTTTTATATCATCTACATTTCCAGAGATATAAACATAGATATAGACACAGGTATAGACATATAGATAATTTTCAATGGCTTACCATTAATATTGTTAATATATAGGTTATAATGTTTTACCTTCCCTATATACATAATAATTACTTTCTATCTCTGTCTCTGTCATTATCTAGTTTCTGACTTAATATTTAAACTATTTTCATTGCTTTTCTCTTGAATGGGCTAACTGAATTTATTTTGAATTGTAACTGAGAAGAAAATATTTATATTCCATGCCCAGGGATAGATGCAAAGGAAAGGCGGGGTCTAACACTCTCTGGGGATCACAGTAACAAATTCAGTAATTTAAAGTCACTAGTCACTATCAGCTACTTCAGAGGCCCTTTCTAATGCAAGTTATTTTCCCTATATGAGGAAAAGAAAGAAAACCAACTGATATTTGGTTTTTTTTTACAGTTTATAAGTTTCTTCTGAAGATGGAAAACAAGTTACAATCAACATCTCCAACTTATATCCTTCCCTAGCTGCAGTTACCTCTCTAAGTGAGTAGTTTTGTTTTAAATCAATGCCCATACTACGAAAGGAAAAAAAAGAAAGATGCATAAAGTTCAAGTAAACAAATGAGGTTTTTGGAAGGATATGAGTGGTAAGAGCACAGCAACTTAATACATGCTTGATGACTGATTGATATCCTTTATACCCCTCCAAGGACTCATCATGACTGGTGAAGAGGAATGATTAATATTGTGATTTTTGAATCTTATCACCTCATGTAATGTTGTATGTGATTTCCCAGTTTCCTCTTTTTATATTAGAAATATCATGGTTCAAACCTATGTCAGTGATGTTTCTCAACAGTTACTTGCTTCCTAGGAATTCCAGAGAAGTATTAGATGAAGGAAGCACAATATTATTATTAGCTCTGCTCCCATATCCAGCCTTCTGGAGCTATGAGCATTTTAACATATTGAGTAGGTGAAGGAGGGAAAAAAAGAACTAGGATGAATGTCCCAAGTCATACCATGGCTGATTTATTAGGCCTCTTCTCATAGATATAAAAATCAACACTCAAGTCGTTGGTTGTACTTTGGGAAAATTTCTCAAGGGCTGATCTCTTGCATAGGTGGTTATTAGCATGTAATAGATCGTTTGGGGGTAAAAGGAAGAAGGTGCATTAAGTTATTGAAGCACTTTCTTAAACTGAATTTCGGATTTAAACTCTATTCACCTAAGGTAATCTCCAGTTCTAAAGTATATTACAGGTAAATTGAATAGATTAACATTTCTTCATAATTTTTGAAATAACTTCATATCTTGGGACATCTTAAAGCTAAGAGATGGGCCAAGGAGGCAATCAACAATGTATATTTTCATGTCCAAATTTTCTCTGAAGTAGTAACAATTCATTTTCACAAAAAAAGTTTGAATTTGAAGTTTTTTTAAATGGCCTTAAGAAATGTCATTAAGGGGACAGCTAAGTGGTTCAAGATTTAAGAAAATGTTAATAATGCAGACTAAACTTAAAAGTATATGTTCAGGAGGCAACTAGGTAGCTCGGTGGACTGAGAATCAGATCTAGATCTGGGAGATTCTGGGTTCAAATCTAGCCTTGGACACTTCCTAGTTGTATGACTTTAAGCAGGCCGTATGACCCCCACCCCCACCCCCACTGCCTAGTTCTACCTTGGAAGCAATGCACATTATTTTTTCTAAGAAAGAAAATAAAGGATTTTTTTTTTAAAAAAGGAAATAGCATTACATTTATGTTGTGTATGTCCTAATTTTTCTTTCTTCTTTCTCTCTTTTTCTGCTTTTCTTTTTCTTTCTCTGTCTCTTTCTCTCCTTTCCTTCCTTCCTTCCATCTTTTTCTATCTTTCTTCCTTCCTTTCTTCCTTCCTTCCATGAACTCTACATTTGACTATTTATTTTACAATTATCTTTCTCATTTGTAAATGGAAGGCATGGAGTGCTATAATTTAATAATTTTTAAACTTTGGGTCACAGGAGTTAATTTTTTAATCTCAATTCTACCATACTTCTGGATCTGCATGTCTCAACGATAAATTACAAAGTACTTTTGGGAGATCAGAGCAGAAATCTGATGGCTATTTGTACTAGTGTTTTAAAGAAAGGAAAGTTGGCCAGAACAAAAAAAAGAAAAACCACAAATGAAGTATGGTAACAACATTTCAAATTGGAGTGGGGGGTGTAGCCTTGAGCACATCTGAGCACTAGTTCCTCCATCTGAAATATAAAGTTGTTTTAGATGGTCTCTATGATTCTTTTTACCTCAAGATCATTGATCGTATCATCTATGATAGTCAAAATGACTATGAAGGGAGTTTTTTTAAAGGCTTCTTATAATGTTGCATCATTTGAAATATGACCTTACTTAATTTATAAATTCATCATATTTTGCTTGTTGGCTCTGGGAGGGGGAGGGAAGAAGGGAGGGAAAGAAAATGAATCACGTAAACATGGAAATTTTTTTAAAATAAAAATAATAGTTCATACAAAACAAAAACATAAAAATAAAAAATAATTCATCATATGTTTAATGAGCACAATTTCCTCCATGAGAGTCAACACATTTGTCAAGCATACTGTGATACTTGAAAGTGTGATATTAAAAGGCTCATTGCTCAGGTTCCTGCTATCTTCCTATTCTTTTGAAAATATGTATGTTTAAAACATATTTACAAATATCAGTCACATATATTTTCCTTCCTGCTGTCTCCACTTGAATTTCTTTCCCCCCGTTTTTCTTCTTTTGATCCTGTCTGTATTTCAATAGCTCTTTCTTTACCCTCTTTCAGGGAGTAGCAAACCATTAGAAAATGCAGCAAAATGGTGTCATGGTAGCATTTCCTATGAATTACATTACCACCAAAGCTGCAAAAAAGTGGGAAATGGAGCAGAGCCCATTCTCATTAGAGTTTAAAGTATAATAACCCACAGCAGCCCTCCTTCCAGTGTAGTGGGAGTAAAGGATAATGCATATTAAAACCAAGTATTTCATGCAGACAGAGTCATTTAGATATACCGATGCACTAGACCTAGCTACAGTAAAGTGGAAATAATTCTTTGCTCAGCTATAGATGTCCACATATGCTGTGGAATATAATGTTTGAGTTCGTATCTTGGATTTCCAAGAAAAAATGTGAGTTGAGATGAAATGAATTTTTTTCTCTTGACATTTAAATAGCAACGTTACTGAAAGTCAAACAATGACAATATTTTAGTTTCTTATTATCTTTCTAGTCAAGGAATTTCTCTTTTCCTCCCTTTGATTATGTCTCACAGAGAGTCTAGTGTCATTATCAACTTTGATGCATTTTGAGAACTGTTCCAGGGACTTGAACAACTCTAACTAAGGTAACAGTATATTGCAAATATGTGTGACTTTCCCTACACAGCCCCCTTTCTTTGAGACCTATTTCTGCCTTAATGGAATTCATTGCTTCCCTAAGCAGCCCTTGTAATTTTCAGCAAGGTCCTTTAACTCATTTAATGTGAAACATTTGTTCATGCCTAATTTGTCTGAGCCAGGCCATGTTTGTGTTTTCCTTGAGTTGCAGAGAGGTTGATTGTGAGGGTAGAACTGCCTGCCTCTAGTGAATATATTTCTCCCTGAATTACAGTAATTACTGTGGGTTTCATTTGGTCGGTGTTCTCTGCAATGCCCCTCCATGACAAGGTTAACAAGCAGAAGGTAACTGAACATCAAAAGATAAGTGCCTAATCACAAGCAATGCAATTGTTGACAGTGCTATTTTTTCCTGGTAATTGTGATAACGCTCCAAACTGGACTCAGCTGCAAAGGCCCACAGGAATTAAAGGAGAGTGCTCTCAGTAAGTACAGGTTTCAATGCCTCAGAATCATCTACAGTTTCTGGAATTGACATTATACAATGTCTTTGACTCAGAGAAGTTAAAGAAGCTGACCTTCACTACAATTTTACCCATCCTGTTCTTTTTTCCCCCATTTTTAGTAAAATGATATGATTTATAAACTGATTCATTAGTTTTATCCAAACCTGTATTATTATTCTCGGGTATGGGAGGCTGATTTGTGATTTTTACCTCCTGTGAATTTTTATTTCAAAATTTCTATAGAATCTGAATATATATGAAAATAATTCATGTTTTGTTTATATAAAATTGTTATTTTTAGTTTTTAGTTTAGTCTTTTTTTAATTCTTTTATTTTATTTTAATAAGATAAATGAAAAGCAGACACCATCAAGATACTTATTTTCTATGTATCCTTATACAATCAAACATTCTTCTTATATTAGAAACTTAGATAGATTGTGAAGGTTTTTATTCATTTCAGACCAAAGATTTTTCAGTGTTTCGTATTACACATACTAATATTCAGACATTAGAAAAGTGTGATATTAGATATATGAAATGTTCTTTAAAAGAAAAAAAATGTTTAATATATGATACAGGCAAACATATATATGCATAGTTAAAAGTACCATTAAATATATGTCAATATCAGTATAGTTCATGTTTTGTGATTTTATTTTTATGTAGACCAAACTTTTGATTTATGATTTTAATTCATGCCAACAGCAATTCTCAGTTGCTAGTTTTAAAGTTTCACTTATCAAAATATTCCTTGAGGATCTCATTTGGAAATTTGATTTAATTCAAATATTAATAAAAATAATAATAGACAGATTATACCCACCACAATCAACTTAATATGTGTATGATATCTTCACAGTCAATTTATGGGACTAAGGCACATAAATACTTTTCAAAAGAGTACATTTCTCTCCATCAATGAGAGATAGAATTAAAGGCATAAGACAACATTATGTACAGGGTAACTAACACTCATTCCCCACATGCAATCCAGGTACTTGAAGAAAATTTACTTGTTGAAGGATTTATTATAAAATAAAGAGAAATAGACCAGATAAAGATCCTACAAATGTAGTGAGTGGCCAACCAAAAATAAATGAATTAAACTCCATTCAGAGGCTAGAAAGATAAGAGCATCATAAAGAATTTAGCTGATGCTTTGGTTAATGACAAAAAAAAAATTCATTAAAGAATTCCATGTCTGAGCGCAGTGAAAAAGCAATCAATTACTTAATGACTGGCAAAAAAAAAAAAAAAGATACTGACTTTCTGCTATATAGCTGAATCTTCTGCATGAGGTTATTCAGTAGAATTGGAAACTGAAGAAGGTTGTGTAGGCTTTTAATCATTACAGAGTAGATTTTTAAAATGTTTTGACTTGAGACAGGAAAGTCATCAGTACCATGAAAACAAGGGTTTCACATTAAGTACTGAACATTAAATATCAAATTTTCATCATGTAAAAATGAAAAGAAAAAATACTTTTAATTTTTAGTATCAAAATGAAGTCAGTAGAATAGATTTTCCCCCTGTAACTTGGATAAAAATCAGCTTGGTTATACACGTAATTTGAAGAATAATCTACTTGTAAATGAGAAATAGTCCCAATAACATGAAACACCTCTTTTTCAGTGATACAGTTCATAGAAGATCATTGTGCTCAATCCACATGTCAGAATTTTATGTCACTATCCATAGTTTGCCATGATAAACATTCCTCTGAAATTAAACTAAAAGTCAGATTTGTCAGATTTGGAAATCTAAATCACAAATATCACAAAGAGGAGTCCTATATAATGTTATTTTAACATACTACTAAACCTTGCGTCCTACTCAATTTTATAGATATCAATCCGGAAATTATACTTTTTATTCATGTTTTCTGACAGATCAGTTCAGAATGGTATAACCACTTTAATAATTCAGAAACATAGGTCATTAATGTTAATAAAAAGCAAATCAGGAACATCGTACTAAAATTACATTTTCTTTTTTTTCTATTCAGAGAATAATCAACATTAAGTGTTTATTAAGTATGTACTCTATTCCAGTATCTGTATTATATACTGGAGATACAATTTTTAAAAAATGAGATAGTCTCTTTCTTCAAGTTTATATTCTACCAGGGAAGACAAATCTATCTATCTATCTATCTATCTATCTATCTATCTATCTGTCTATTTACTATCTAGCTATAATCTATCAGTCTATATTATTTAGATATCTATAGATAGATTGACAGATATAGATAGTAACACACATATATATTGTTATGGGGAGAATTTATGGAAAAGTGTGGGGTAAAAGGGGATTTGAAGGGAGGTTGTCAGGGACTTGCTAGGTAAATAATATGGGTTACAGATAGGATGAAATAGGGAGATTCAGGATATAATATGAGGTTGAAGTCAGGGAGTATAGCACTAAAGGTAACAAAGATCTTCAGGGAAAGGAGGAATTAATCTAAACAGGCAAAGAACAGGACTTAGACTAAAGCCAAACTGAGGGAAATAGACTGAATTGAAATTAACTACAGGCTTTAGTTAATTTTACAGAAAGGGACTTGTTTTGAAGTTACACCTTCCTTCAAGATGGATACCCAGCTTTCCTTCAAGCCCAGAGTATGTTGGTTCTTTCCCTCTTCTTCCCTCTCTTACTAATTAACTGACAAAGTAACTAACAGGTCTGTTGAAACTCAAAAGTGTTTATTGTCTTCTCAGGTTGATTTGTCAGGGAAAATGGATTAAGGAAGCCCTAACAGTTGTTTAAAGAAACCTCAGGTTGGGGTAGGGAGGCAGAGATGGGGTTTGAGCAAAGTCCTGCCTTAACTCAGCTCTCAAGGTGATCTCAAAATCTAAAGGGAATAAGATGATGACTAACTAACCTCTCTAGATAAAATACTGCCAAAGTATAGTTAAACCCCTCACAGATTTGAACTACTCTCTGATTCACTCTCCTTATTCACTCCTCACAGACATTTAAGGTAAGGGAAGGAAGGTAGGAAAATGAGGTAGGGTATGGAGATACAAAGAGTTTATCTAAACTAACAATTCTTAAATAAATACTCTCAAACTAGGCTAAATTTTCAATTCTTCAGATAGGAAAGAAGCAGCTCAGCTAGTCTGGCTCTCTCTACAAGAGATCCCCGAACCAACTCAACTTTCCTTCAAGATTCTAAACTCCTAATTTATTTCAGAACTCAGACAAAGCTTGAAAAAACTGTCATGACCCCCTCTCTCTGTACTACAATATGTATATATATTTAGACACATACACATATGTCTATTAATGACTAGATGCAAATCTATAAAGATATGAAGATAAAATGGAAATGTTACATATGTAATGCAACATTGCTAGCAGAAGCCTTTTTTGCTTCTGCAATTTCAAACTGTCACAGAAAGACAGTTGGAGGTCTTAGAATCTTCAGAAAGTCAGTTGGAGGGTGAGGCTATAAATAGGGCTGAAGTCCAACTAATGGGGCTTTTGCCTTCTGGCTCTTGCTTTGCCTGGGGACTTTTGCTTTTTGGGCTTGGGCTTAGCCTGTTGCCTTTGGCATTGGCCAGTGCTTATTTTGTCTTGGGGAAATTTGGACCTATCTAATTTCTCTGGACCTCTCCCTGATCTCTCCATTACATTCCTGCTATTTCCCCTGAATTTTCCTTTGGGCCCTGGGAGGAAGGGTGGCTTGGTGATTGGACATAGTGGGTTTAGATTCTGTAGGCAAGTAGGGCATCCTAAACAAGTTAACAACAATTTAGTGATTTGATAAATACTTTAAGGCAGTCAAATCTTCCTGACTGGGAGAGCAGGCTCTCTCAGTCTAACCCCCTCCTGTGACCCTTTCCCCACCATCAGCTTTCTCCTTAGCAGCTATTACAAACCTTAAAAAAAAGCCTAAACCCCTCTCTCCTTCTGATTATCCCCAACATTAATAAATCCCCTTTGTTACCTACTCAAAGCCTCTGGTGAATCATTATATCGAAGATTAAGGCAAGGGCTGAAGAGGGAAGGATTTTTTTCTTTTTATTTCTTGAGGGAACTGCAGGCATCCGACTTGGCAGGAAGTACCTACCCAAGACTTCCTGCAGCCATCAGTTTCCCTGGCAGGGAGGAGCCCTTTTGTTTCCTCCCTCAAGGGACTTAGAAATTAACAAGAGAAGTCCTCCAGCCAGATATAAAACATTTCTGACTGGCCCGATCCTGTACCTTAGAGATACCTTCCCTGATTGAAGAACCTCAGCCTATTTCCTCAGTATCCTCTGTCTCTAGCCTCAGTGAATAAGTCTGTTTAAGCTGCCCGCCTGTATATTCCCTGTCATTCCCTTATCTTCCTATATACTGTCTCATTCATCCCTTCCCTTCACTCAGCTATCCCCTTCATTCCCATTCCAAATCACATATATCACCTTTTATCCCTTCTCACTACCCAAATTGCCTTAGATCTGCTGAGATTACCCATTTCTTTATAACACATAACACCCTACCTGAAGTAAAGTAATATCAAATGATCTAAAAATATCTATTGATTTAATAAACCAACTACTAATGCAAACTAAACTTTTAAAAATATTTTATTCATTGTATAAAACTGCATAATGACACAGGAAACATATTGAGACTGACTGAAATAATCAGACAAGAATAAGGCCCTTGGTGCTGGGGGTTAAGGTTCAGTAAACATTTCTTTAGGAAGTTGGTGTATAAACTGAGTTTTGAAGGAAAGTGTGTGTTTCAAGAAGATATGGGAAGGAATTTTATTGCAATTATGAGAAATAACCAGTGCAAATATTGAAGTAGGGAAATAGCATGTCATGGATGATAGCCAACCAGAAGGTCAATTAGGTTTAATTGTACAGTGTGAGAAAGGGAGTGTTATATATTAATAATAGAAGTAAGGTGGTAATGTGTTTACAGAGAGGATTATACTTGATTATACATGCAATAAAAAACTGCTGAAGCACTTTGAATAAGGAAGGGTCATGTTTATATGTGAATGCACACACATCTGGGACTATCACCATGTCAAGACATGAGGAGATTAAGTAAAATAATCATTATACATATGTTTACAATATGTTTAAAATTAATAACTTCCTCTAAGTTCTTATGTATAATAATTCAAGGAAAAAACATGAAGGATTTATTTTGTATGTCTTTGTCCTTGTGGTTATTTGCATGGTGTCGCTCCCTTTGATCATTGTGAGAGCAAGGGTTATCTTTCTTTGTAACCTCAGTACTTAACACAATCTCTGGCACCTTGATGATGCTTTATACACACACACATACACATATATACGTATACATACATCTACATACATCTATACCCTTTTGTATGTACATGTGTGTTTGTACACATCCTTACCGTTTGTTATAGAACCAATTCTAAGTACTGGTTCCAAGGCAGAAGAGTGATATGATGGACAAGGCAATTGGCATTAAGTGACTTGCACAGGGTAGGGTTGCATAGCCAGGAAGTGTTTGAGACCAAATTTGAACCCAATACCTTCCATCTCCAGGCCTGGCTCTCTATGCACTGAGCAAACTAGCTACCACCTCAATACTTTTTTTTTTTTATTAAGTGATTAAATTCATAAGTTGACATCTGGAGAACCTAGGTTCAAATTCTGATTTGAAAAACTACCTAACATGGTCACACTACCAATGTGAACACAGGCAAATCCATTAATATGTCTTCCTCAGGCTACATTCTTATACTAAATAATAAACAGGGTAGGATTTAAGTGAGAGAAGACCATAGATATTTGAAAGATTAACTACTTCAAAAATAGAAAATATTGTAGTCATATGGAAACAACAAATATTTTCTCTTATTAAACCATGGAATAATAAAATTTTGCTTGTGTCGTCAAAGATTTTGAGTAAGAAAATTCTTCTTCACCAATATAGTTTAGTTAACTTACCTATGAGAATCAACAACTTAAAAACATTCCATTTCACCAGGATCAGGAACAAAATATTTCTTACAATTCAGTGAGGACAGACTCCAAATATGTTTGTTTTGTTTTGTTTTTCACCCAGTTCTATCACTGAATTAAAAATATATGAGAGGAAATATTCACACTAAGCAACACTTCACCTCATTTATCAATCATTAGTCAATCAAATCAGAATATTTTCATCTAATTTTTAAAGAAGATGCTTGGAGAAACAGACCTTTTCCCCTAAGATAATTGATCAGTTTTACTGAGAAATATTAAGTGCTGAATATTATTCCAAGTATAATGAATTTAGAAATGAAATGGTTGATGTACATTATAATCTCTCAAATAATCACATTTCCTTTTTCTATTATCTTCACTCCTCTACTATATTTCTTCTGTTTTGTTTTTCCATACTTTTTTCTCTTCTCAGTAACTAGATTTTTCATTTGTTGGTCATAGATTTATCACCTGAGTTTTCAGCAGTATAATGTTTAAGCAAAAATTCCAAATCATGTGCTTCATCACTACTCTAAAGGTCAACATAAAAATAATTTAAAGTATGGAACTTTGAAGAGGGCAGAAAGACCAAGAACAACAACACTGTTCAGCAAAATAGTCTAATAGGGCAAAAATACCTAATAAATAGGAAAATCTGAGAAAGGTCAAAATAGAAAACATTAATGAATTCAAAAAACCCCAAAAAGGGGCCAGCAATTTGTAAAATGTAAAACGCCAATTTCAAAAGAACATAAGAAATATTAAATATATATATATATATATAATTAAAATTAATCATAAGAGGAGTGGACATAATAATAATGTCTATTTTTTTAAACCCTTGTACTTCCGTGTATTGTCTCATAGGTGGAAGATTAGTAAGGGTGGGCAATGGGCGTCAAGTGACTTGCCCAGGGTCACACAGCTGGGAAGTGACTGAGGCCGGGTTTGAACCTAGGACCTCCTGTCTCTAGGCCTGACTTTCACTCCACTGAGCTACCCAGCTGCCCCAATAATGTCTATTTTTTGATAAATATTGTATTCCAAGATTTGAAGTGTTCGGGAATTGAATTTATCCTTTTAATCTTTTGATACAATTCCTGAGTATTTCTAGGAAACTAACTTTCAT
Source organism: Gracilinanus agilis (assembly GCF_016433145.1). Lineage (NCBI taxonomy): Eukaryota > Metazoa > Chordata > Mammalia > Didelphimorphia > Didelphidae > Gracilinanus > Gracilinanus agilis. The sequence goes on along the minus strand of NC_058130.1, from coordinate 563,124,710 downwards.
GAATTTACTTTTCTACCCCAGAAAAAAGAGATTAAATAGAACATTTTTATTGAAATCTTATCATTGGGGAAAATATACTAGGTAAATTAAAATTTTAATGATTGCATGTGTTTTGTTATTTTGCTTTTCTAGTTGCTTTAAAATACAATGCTTAAATCTTTAGAACTTTTTTTTTTTTGATAAATGGCATACTGGTTCACATTGTAATAAGCCTTATAGTTTTATGTACTTTTTCAAGAACATTCAAGGTAGATTATAGCCACTCTTCCAAATTCCTATAATTTTAATTCAATTCAAAAATACTTGGACAGCATCCTAGAATCTAAATACAATGTCTTTAATTCAATTAAATGCTAAGCATTTAATAGAATTGCTACTTCTTGACTGGATATCTCAGCCTATTATGTATGTGTTTACCTTTAGAGATCAGCAAATCTGGCTTACATAATTCAATACTGTATCTTGTCCATTCTTATTCTATTTACATTTCTACTAGAAAGAATCAGGGCAAGTCAAGTTTTATGAATTAATATAAACAAGCAGTGTAAGTGAAGGGATCTATGAGGATAGGATCCCTAAAAAAGATATGATATTTGGGTGTTTGAAAAACTTATTACATTATTTTGCACATTATCTAAAATGGTCAGGTTATTTTTATTTATTTATCCATTTTTAAAAATAAAAGGACAAGGAAGATATTTTCTTTTTTTTAGGATGATATAAATTTTAATAATCATTTCCTTACATTTTCAGTCCATGTCCTCTTCCCTCCTTCCTATCTTTCCCTGCTCCTTTAGAAGGCAGGTAAGATGATAAAAGTTGTATTTATGTTATCTTAGAATACGTTTCCATTTTCATCACTTTGGGAAATAAGACACACATTGCTTACAAGGAAGGCAGTATCATCTTTTTCTTGAAGTACTTTGATTTGTAAGGGGAATCATAAAAAAATAAAATAAAATTGCCAAGGCAGTTGAATCTCATATACCTGGAGATTAAATGAACTTTTGTACATTATAAACAATAAATTAGATTACAGAAGATCATAAAAAATGTCCTTGGCTTGCAGGGGCAATAGTAAGTAGGATACTATAAAAGTGTCTTCATAATTCTGAACTAAAGTTTTTTCTTCTTTCTTCTTCTTATTGTTCTCATCATGCATGACTTTATAAAATGAGATCTGGAAGGAATAGTATTTCTTGAAAATCTTAAGCCTTAATGATAGTTGTTTTAGTAATAAGGATAAAAAGATTGACTATGATTACATTTAAACATTTTCCCTAGTTGATGTCGTTTGGGGAAATCTGAAGCCTGTATAGTAATTAAAATTCTATACATACTATTATGAATAGAACTATGCATGGAATAATTACTGAATCTGTAGTTGTTTTAACATTGTAGGTAAGGCAGTACTTTTTTTTGATAGGCAAAAATTCTTGATACATGAAAAATCAACAATGTCATCAAAAGCAATAAAAATTACATTTCATGGTCAATAAATGATGCAGAACTGAGATAATTAATGAATCGATGGATATGTGAATATCTGATCATTCTCAGGAACTGGGAGTATTAAATATCTTTATGATGATGATTTTATCTAGACTAATGAAAATCTACTAATTATCTTCTTGTCAGAGTGTGAAGACATGTTGTTCATCCTTCATTTTTGAAGAATACAAGAAGCATAATGATGAGTGATAGCTTGACTTGGGTATGAATTATATTTTAGTGAGGTGGAGTTACATAATGTCTTCAAACTCATTTTCTCTTCCAAAGTCATTGAAGTTTAATGTCAAGAAAAAAAGTCAGAATAACTAGCAATGACCCAGGATTCAATAGATGACCTTGGTCCTTTCAATGTCTTATCAAGCTCTGAGGGCTTGCCTCAGCCTCTTTCATGTCTGTGGAACAAATTTATTTCATTTGCCCACTCTGCTGAGAAAAGTCTTTGATTGGGGTAGATATTCCTCTAGATCAGTGATTCCCAAAGTGGGTGCTACCTCCCCCTGGTGGGTGCTGCAGCAATCCATGGAGGTGGTGATGGCCACAGGTGCATTTATCTTTCCTATTAATTGCTATTAAAATTAAAAATAATTAATTTCCCGGGGCCAAGTAATATTTATTTCTGGAAAGGGGGCAGTAGGCCAAAAAATTTGGGAACTACTGCAGAGTCTAGATCATCAAGAAGTTTTAAAGTCTGTTAGCCAGGGAGCAGCTGGGTAGCTCAGTGGATTGAGAGTCAGGCCTAGAGACGGGAGGTCCTAGGTTCAAATCTGGCCTCAGACACTTCCCAGCTGTGTGACCCTGGGCAAGTCACTTGACCCCCATTGCCTACCCTTACCATTCTTCCACTTAGGAGCCAATACACAGAAGTTAAGGGTTTAAAAAAAAATTTAAAAAAATAGTCTGTTAGCCACCCTCAACATGGTTTAGCTTGTCTGCTAAAATGGTTTTACTGGAATGTAGCTGGTACACATGGTAGAATATCTTACAGCCACAGGTGAAAGTTGGGTCAAATATAGGCACCAAAGTTGGGGAGTGCTCTTGGAAAGGCCCTAACAAGATCTCTCACCAGAGATGCTAGTCCTTCCTGAATACCATATATAATACCTATATATCAACAAAAATGCGAGAAACAAGATTGAGTCTTTACTTAAACTATGTTCCTTAGTGTCTTAATATTCATAAGTTACTATTGCAACAAAAACAAATACCCAATTTATTAGATGCATATATTAAGTTTATTCCACATAGACAGAGTTCAGTACACTAGACAAATATATTATGTAATATTTTTCCAGCTTTGTTGTACTAGGAAGAGTTTTGTGTTCTCTTGGTTTTTAAAACCCAGTATCCTCCAGAATAAGGTTTTAGTAGAGTTGGAAATCCATAGGACATGCAAACATATGTGTGACCAATTCATATCTGAAAATCAAAATTTTCTTGAAGAGTAGGGCACATGTTCTTTACAGGACTATCTCAAAGAAAGACTAGAAACTATTTCTTTTTTTTAATTTTGAATATTTTCCCATAGTTACAAACTTCATGTTCTTTCCCTTTCCCCAAACCCTCCCTAGCCCCGCTTAGCCAATGTACAATTGCACTGGGTTTTACATGTTTCACTGATCAAGACCTAATTCCATATTATTGATAGTTGGACTAGAGTTATCATTCAGCATCAACATCCCCAATCATATCCCCATCAGCCCATGTGTTCAAGCAGTTGTTTTTCTTCAGTGTTTCTACTCAAACAGTTCTTCCTCTGAATGTGGCTAGTTTTCTTTCTCATAAGTCCCTCAGCCTTTCTCTGGATCCTTGCATTGCTGCTAGTAGAGAAGTTATGTTCGATTGTACCACAGTGTATCAGTCTCTGTGTAAAATGTTCTCCTGGATCTGTTCCTTTCACTCTGTATCAGTTCCAGGAGGTCATTCCAGTTCACATGGAATTCCTCTAGTTCATTATTCCTTTGAGCACAATAGTATTCTATCACCAACACATACCACAATTTGTTCAGCCAATCCCCAATCGAAGGACATTTTCTCATTTTCCAATTTTTTGCCACCACAAAGAGCATGGCTATAAATATTTTTTGTACTAGTCTTTCTCATTATCTCTGTGGGGGTATAAACCAAGAAGTGCTATGGCTGGGTCAAAAGACAGATAGTCTTTTAAAGCCTTTTGAGCATAGTTCCAAATTGCCATCCAAAATGCCTGGATCAGTTCACAACTTCACCAGCAATGCATTAATGTCCCAATTTTGCTACATCTCCTCCAAGATGATTACTCTCCCTTGTTGTAATTTTAGCCAATGTACTAGATGTGAGGTGATAGCTCAGAGTTGTTTTGATTTGCATTTCTCTGATTATTAGAGATTTATAACACTTTCTCATGTGCTTATTGATAGTTTTGATTTCTTTATCTGAAAATTGCCTATTCATGTCCCTTGACCATTTATCAAATGGGAGATGGCTTGATTTTTTGTACAATTGATTTAGCTCTTTGTATATTTGAGTAATTAGACCTTTGTCTGATAGAAACTATTTCTTAATCTTGAGTTTCTTCTGCACGTAGGAGGTTTTTTTTTAACATTGTTATTACCAAAAACATGTTTATTCCTTGTATTATGCAAAGAAAGGCGATACACAAAATGACTGAAATAGAAACATTCTGTGTTTCTTGTAAATTCAGTATAGCTGAAGGTCATGTAAAACTAATGGGTCCATGTGGAAAAAAAATTGTAAACAGTATGATAATTTTTAAAATTCAATATCTAAGCAATTTAGTGACTATTAAACATCTTAGAATTAGAGTCAGAAAGATGAATTCAAATCCAGCTTAGAAAAGTTATCAGGAAGTTATTAGATAATGGTCACTTAATATCCCTAAGTCTCAGATGATGGTCACTTAATATCTGTAAGTCTCGGTTTCCTTATCAGTAAAATGAAGATAAAGATGCCCTCTTTGCAGTGTCATAAGGAACAATTTGAGTTAACATATGCAAAACCTTAAAGTTCCATATAAGTGGTAGCTATTATTATTATTACTATTTACTTGTAAAAATTTAGTGAGATTATAAATGAAGAGGAACTTGATGCATTGGAGGTTCTGGACAGGATGATAGTTTTGTAGAATGATATCAGCTGTAGTCATCTCAAAATTTTTGTGATAAACCCATCAAGGTTATTATGGTGGTGAGATTACAAAAATCCTAAAAATTATAAAGGCAGACTTGAAATTAAGACTAAAAGTAAAACATGAACATTCATCAAATATGACCAGAAAAACATAGGAAACTGATAAAAAAACAGATAAATTTGATGCTTTTAAATAAATACAATAATAATATAATTGGTGATATAGTGAGTTTAAAGATTTGTAACGTATACACTCTAATTTTAGCCTCTTAGCAGAATATAAGGTAATTATTATGGTCATATCCATGTTACATGCTAGGAAACTGAGATTCTGAAAGGTTCGGTGATTTTCTCATGAACTTGCAGCTAGCAAATTGTCCAAAGTATTACTTTAAACAAGTTCTTTCTGACACAAAGTTTAGCATTTTTGCTGAGATGATAGGTTAGGTTTTTATAGCAACAGGAAGAGACAATACTTTGTCACTTCATTAAAGAGCCTATGGGTAGGTAGTGTGGGAGTAAAGATTAGGAAGAAGAGAATAATTATATAGAAATTATGTAAATAAGATTTGGAATAATAAGGAAAAAGGAGAGGGGAAGGAAAGGACAGCCAGCAAACAAATAGCCTTAATATGTGCCAGGAACTGTGCTAAGCACTTGTTTTACAGAATTATTGTTCATAGTCTTTGACAACTCATATGTTGATGATTTTGAGCAGTCTTATATTCTTACCTTGATTGTATAGTAATAGATATAGGTAAATTGATATCTACATCTTAATTTAAAAAAATCAAACATCCTTAATAAAAATATTTTTTATAAACAACCATTTCCATTTTCATTGATGATGTATAAGATTTATTAGGGCAAAGACTTTTCTGTTTAATGAGATTAAAATCATTAATTTCATCTTTTTTAATAAAATCTTTTCCTTATTAAAAATTCATCTCCTACCTGTAGCTCAGAAAAGTGTTTTAAATACTCTTCTAAATGTTTTTTTTTTAAGGTATGCTAAATAGCCTCTCATAGAAGAGTCATTTTTAATTCATGTCCAAATATAGTGGAAGATATTTATGTGAGCTCAATTTTAGTAAAACTACTTCCTGGTTTTCCCAGTAGTACTTAATAGATTAATTTCCCCCTAAATATTTTATATTTTCTAATCATTTCTAATTCTTTGCCTACAACGTCCCTCTGATCATTCCCTTTTTTTGAACCAGTAAAAGAAAGTTTCGATAATTATTGTTTTAAACATGGATATAGACTTATAAGTACTATTCCATCCCAACCCCTGTTAGGAATAAACTGGCAACAAGAGATATTGTATCTTCTTTATGATTTGGTTCTTGTTGCTGTTAAATCAGTTTACTGCCAGCTGCAGTTGAGCTGTGGTCTAGGTAACAGTTTTGGCCTAGTAAAAATGGCCCACACTAAAACTCTATGGAGACCAAAGTAAAAACAAAACCTCTATTTAATGAAGTTTAAAAGGTTTGAGGAAAGGTAAGCAAAGGTAACAAAGATTGAGGATTAGGATTGATTTCCTAAATCTAAAAGGGAATCTAAACTTTTACCCACTTCCTTCTAGTTCAGGAGAACCTACTTCATGCTCAAGTTTCTTTGAGCCTTCTTACTGCTCCTTAATCTATGCTAATTCTCAGTATCTATACTAAATAACCTAAGCTATTTACTAATCCTCTTAATATAAACAAGTTACTGTCTATGTATGTCTTTAAATCTCCCAAATGCCACTCTTCAGACCAGATCAGGCTTCTGGGCCTAAATAGGCCTCAAAATGTCTACCTCTGTCTCCAGGCACATAGAGGAAAAACACAGATTCTTCCTGTCTCTTTAGATCTCTTTCAGCTTCAAATCAATTTGGTTATTGACTCTCTTTGCCCACTGCCAGCACTTCTGGGCCTAGCTAGGCTTTTCAACCTAAGCAGGACACAAAATGGCTTGACCTTTTCTGGAGCCACACAAAAGAAAAACAGTCTCTCTCTTTCTCTTTTCTGTTGATTTCCTCCACAAGCTTATTCCAGAAACTCTAATCTGTTCTCCTTCTTCACCTGCCACTGAGATTTTTTCAGTGTGCCCAGGACCAGAAACACCATCCTCCTACTAGGAAAAACAACAACAACAACAAAAACCAGGAGACTGTTGGCAGTTGGAAAACACCAAATCACTCAGGCTGCCCAGAATTCCAACAGTCACCCTTCCTAAGATTCTCTCTGGCTTAAAAGTAACCTTAACCACTATTCCTTACCCTGTCCTTAGCTGCTAAGATCTCAATTACTCCAAATGGGCCTCATTATCCATATGACTTAATTAATCCTAATATTTTCCCCTTGAGATCTGTTTGAAAGGCTTTTCTTTCCAAAAGGATCTTAGTAAACATTCTATTTTAATCTATACCTAAACCATTATTCTATTCCCTAAATATAGTCCTTATCTTAACTGTATTTGGTTCTATCTCTGTACTAGACTTATCCTAACTATACTACACTATCCTATTCTAAAAATAGGAAATAGAAATTCAAGAAACAGAAAAAAGACATTAAAGAAAATCCTTGCACAATTGCAAGTCAAAACATTACAATTACAAAAATTCAAAAAGGTAAACATTTTCAATAATAAAGTAACACAATAACAAACTCTAGCCTTTACAGAAAGCAAAAGTCTATCTAAAATAATTCAAAGTGCATCTTACAAATAGTATGGAAAAAATTTCAAACCAAACATTTAACTAAGCTAATACAGAAAACTCAGAACTGTCTACAGGTAAAACTCAAAATTAACTTGTAATAGTAAAGAATGCAAGAAACCTATTATATATATACACATATATATATACACACACATATATATGATATAGATATAGATATATATAGGTATAGATATAGATATATAGATATATAGATATACCAGCTGTATTTGTAATTTTCTGCTTTAGGCATGTTAATGTAATCTATCTATAAGTTTTCAAAGTTACAAATGTATAAGCTAGAGGCTGTCCCCAGAAGCTTTGTGTTTAAATATGTGCTTGTTATACTGCTGGCAAATTGAGCAAGATTAACAGACCTTTCAAACAATACTGGTAATACCAGGTGCAACCCACATTTTCTTTACCATCTCTATTATTACTTGTGTACCAAAGTGACCATTTGCATGTATGGCTTGGCAGATTTGATTATAGAATGTTCTGGGGAGAATAGGCTTTCCTACTGAGGCAATCCACACACCATTGTGTTGGTGGGCTTAAAAATTTTCTTTCCACTTCTGTACCTCTTTCTCTGTGTATGTTTTTTTCAAAATCTGTTTCACTAATTACAGAGAAGTTTAATGTGAGTTCAGGACCTTGTTCTGCAGCAAATTTAGCTGTGACATCTGCTCTATGATTTCCTTCTGTGAGAAAATCATTATTGTGAGGATGAGCTTTTCAATGGACTATAACAAGTTGTTTAGGAAGCTGCAAAGCTTACAACAATTGATGAATTATTTTTGCATTGGGAATAGTTCTTCCAGCAGATGTTAAGAATCCACACTAAAGCCACAAAGAATTTGGCGTGGTATATGCCAAATGTATATTTTGAGTCAATGTATATTGTTACAGTCTGATCTTTTGAAATAACACAAGCTTATTTTAATGCAATTAATTCTGCTGCTTGGGTACAAATCAGAGTTGGTTAGGGGTGTATCAGAGAGATGTTCTGCAGGTCTTTCTGCTAGCTGAACTACTGGGTAACGATCATGTCAAGGCTCTCCTTGTGAAGGTAAATCTGGTAACAAAGTTGTAGGATTTAAACTGTTATTTATTTTGAAGCATTATTTTAAGGATATTTGGAGAGGATTCTCAAGAGTGTTTCAAGCTTTATCTTTCTCCAGTCTACCATCTTGGCTCAACTCTCCATAATCTCCTTCCCTGATTTATTTATATTGAATCTTTTTATAGCATAGTTGAAATTCCTATATTATTCAGTTCTCTAGATGCAAACTAAATTTTTTCCAAGTCACTTAATTGTATTTAAAGTATATTTTTACTACTCAGGCATGTTTCTTGTAAGCAACAGATTTTGAGGATTTGTTTTTATCACATCTTTCTCTCTCTTATTTTATTGGACTACCAAATCCTTTCATATTTAAAATTATGACAGTTACATTTATATTTTATATTTTATATATTATTATATATTTATATGTTTATAATATTATATATTATTATTTATATAATATATATTTATATTTTATAATATATTTTATATTTTATAAAGATATTATATTTATATTTTATATATTATTATATTTATATCTCTAATAATTAGAGAAATGCAAATCTAAACAACTCTGAGATATCACCTCACACTTAGCAGATTGGCTAAAATTATAGAAGGGGAGAATAACAAATGTTGGATGGGATGTGGCAAAATTGGGACATTAATGCGTTGCTGGTGGAGTTGTGAACTGATCCAACCATTCTGCCCTTTGATCCAGCCATGCCATTGTTGGGTTTGTACCCCAAAGAGATCATAGATAAACAGACTTGTATGAAAATACTTATAGTCATGTTTTTTGTGGTGGCAAAAAACTGGAAAATGAGGGTATGCCCTTCAA
>NC_058130.1:563023234-563105883 GCF_016433145.1 Gracilinanus agilis | reverse complement strand
TATATATATATATATATATATATATATATATATATATATATATACTAAAAGAGTATATATTTTTAGTGTATTTCAAACTTGATTTGCTCTTGCATCTCATAAGCTGTAATTCCCTAAATGTCTTTTAGTCTGACATGTTTTATCTCATTCATTGTCTAAAAATTAGCTGACCACAATCTTATATACGCCATGTTTGTAAACTATGTATTTTCCCTGGCTTTTTTTTCTGTCTCTTTCTTGAGTCCAGTCTCTTTCTTGCTGGGTCCAGATCAAGCATAGAACTGATTTTCAAGATCTGACACTTTGCATATTAAAGCACTATAGAACCTTTTCCATGAATGTCTGCCAAATTCACTGTCATTTTAAAGCACAGCATGTGATTGGGAGATTGAATAGTGTTGGCTTGGTAAGCATCACTATCTCAGTCCTCAAGTTTCACAATCACATGTTACAGTGCTTTGGAATATTCTACAAAGAGATTTTTGATATTATATCTTTTATCCTCTTAAGAATTACCCAGAAGCGAGGGTATGTGTATTTAACCAAAGATTCCTCTCTTTGAGCAATGATTCATTTTAGTTTGCTTTTTAAACTGTGTAAATGTTTCCATTTTTATAGGAAACATGCTGCTTCCAGTTGAGTGTTTATTGATATAAGTGATAATTGTGTAAATGTTCATCCCATAACCTTTCAAGCTGGCTTAGAGAGATGTTAGCATACAGAGATGTTAAAACTTTCCTCATTCATCCATCCACTTATTTGGCAAATGTTTGTTGTGTGTCTACTATGAATAAGGCATTACCTAGAGCTTTGGGGATGTAAAGGTGAATTATGACATTATTTCTTGTTCTCAAAGTACTTAAAGTAACTAGAATTCTGATCATATCCTATTGAAAGCTTAGAAGAGGGATCATGGGTTAGAGAGTTTAAAGAAAGCTTTGTGAAGGAAGGAGAATGCATTTGTTATGTCTTAAACAATAAATAGACTTTGTATATGTTGACTTAAAGAAGAAAGTATCTAAGGTAGATGGAATGAAATAATCAAGGTATAGAAAAAACAATTATTTCATATGTTCATGATACAAGGAGAGTTCCATATACTAAAAGCAATAGCAACAAAAACAGTTCAACAGTCCTGCACTTAACACTTCAATCAATCAGTAAGCATTTAAGTTTATACTAAACCATACTAAAGAAAAAAATAAGATTCCTTGCCGTCAAGGAGTTTACACTTTCAATGTGGAAAACAATATGTATTTAAATATATATTTTCAAAATATGTAATAGATAAAACTCATCATTCAAAAGGACTATATAGTAGTTGGCAAGAATAGAAAGGACAAAAAGAATGTTTGCTAACTGTTTGATCCTGGACAAGTCACTTAACTTCCATTGACTAGTCTTTACCACTCTTCTGATTTGGAACCAATATACACTCTTGATTCTAAGTCAGAAGGCAAGGGTTTATAAATAATGTTTGATTTGATAGCTTAAGAAAGACAAAAGATCCATTAGAGATATGAGGAACAATGAGCAGCAAATTGAAATGATGATATATTTTATTTAAATGTTTTTTTTTCTTTTTCTTAAAAAAGTTTGAGAGATGCAATATGGGTAGTGAATAAAGAGATAAACTTGAATTCAGGAAGACCTTGGTTCAAGTATTGCTTCTGACACTTTCTTTGTGATGCTGATTTGCAGAAAGATATGCCAAACTACATTCATGAAGAGAATTTTTCTACTTTGGAATTTCCTATATCAATGAAATCCTTTATATACCCCCTATTGTTGCATGATATAAAGTAACACCAATAGTTAGCATTTTTTGGAATTAGGAAATGGTAAAAATCAAACATGATGTCATACTCTTCTCATTCTTAGTACTTGTTACCAAAGAAGAGAAGAATAGTTAATACAGAAGGCTAATGGTATCCTCCTTTCTATTTTGATCATTAAAAGTGGTATTCCACACAAGACTGAGTCTAATTATTTTAAAAGACCAATAACAAAAAAAATAAGTGAAGAGAGTAGAGAAAATGAAGTGTAGAGACAACAGCTTAGAAATGAGGAAGACACTGAAAACTTTTGCTTAGCAATGAAATGATAGATGGCCATTTATAAAGAGTTTTAAATGTAGGATACATTTTCATATATCTGGGGCAATTTTAAGTTAGTTCTATCTGAAAACTCTGTTTTAAAGTAAATAAGTCTTCTGAGCCTTTGAATCCTTTGAACATAGGTGTTTGTGTTTTCAAAGAATCAATTACTGTTCATTTGATCTATGCAAAAACCAGGCAGAAGCTGGAAAGTAATGGTGACCAAACTCTTTGCAACTTTTATCTCAGGTAATTTTTTCATACTAAATTAGCATGTGAGTAAGGAGACAAAGAGAAAAAACATATTTAGAAGGGCCCAGAGTAGCATTTCTTGATAGTTAAGTTTTTATAATCTGCACCCTTCTCCACTTCTTTCAACATTCCTAGGAAGTTTTAAGAGAATGTTTAATTTTGTGCTACATAGGATATGTTTTTTTTCCTAGGTCTTTTGAAGTTGGGATATCCAAAAGTATTCATGTCCTTAGCCTAATGAGTCTTAGTGATGTTTTTTATTGAAGAGTAAAGATGAGGAAGGAGTGTGATCAGTCATTTAGGTCTATGAATACATAAATGCTTAATTCATAGTATAATCTGATTCATCATGCATTATTGAATCTAGAATAACTTTTAATTTCCTACTGTTGAAGATGCTAAAAAAGGGAGGGGAACTTTGGAAAAAACATCCTAGTACTGTGGCCTTTCATAATTTTACCATTGGACTAAATGAAGCAAAAACATGAGACTTGGTAGTTGGGAGTGTTTGGAAAAATAATTATCAAAAAGTCTCTCAAAAGCCTTTGATCTCAGGGGCAGCTGGGTAGCTCAGTGGATTGAGAGCCAGGCCTAGAGACGGGAGGTCCTAGGTTCAAATCTGGCCTCAGACACTTCCCAGCTGTGTGACCCTGGGCAAGTCACTTGACCCCCATTGCCTACCCTTACCACTATTCCACCTATAAGTCAATACACAGAAGTTAAGGGTTTAAAAATTAAAAAAAAAAAAATTAAAAAAAAAAGCCTTTGATCTTCCTCTTCCCTTGAGTGTAATTATTCAAAATGGCGAAGTTCTCTCTTGAACAAAGAACTCCATAAAATTATTGAAATTATGAGATTCCAAGCTCCAGGTCTATTTCAAGAATATTTGTGAAATTGCCCAAGCTATTGAGGACATGCCTATCTGAAAGCTACCTAGCATTTTAAAGATGTCACATTGGAAAAACAGTTTATTCCTTTCCATCAATATAATGGTGAAGCCAACAAGTTTACCCAGGGTAAGTAAGCATTGTTAGAGTAAGGACATAGTGTTGTTGGCCAGAATCCCAAGTTCTTGATACATATGCAGAGAACAATACAGAATGTAAGAGTTTCTATGTGGATTCTCTTGCTATTGAGCATATCCAGGTTAAAGAGTCTCCCAATATGCAAACACATACTTATAAGGCTCATGGTCAAGTCAACCTACACATAAATTCCCCTTGCTATACTGAAGGAAGAACCACTTAAGAGAGGCCTTAAAAAGTCATAGAGAAAGAGCAGCTAATTGGCTCAGTGGATTGAGATCCAGACCTACAGACAGGAAGTCTTGAGTTCAAATTTTACTTCAGACACATACTAGCTGTGTGACCCTGGACAAGTCACCTACCCCCTATTGTCTAGCTATTACCACTCTTCTGCTTAGAACCAATAGAGAACATTGATTATAAGACAGTAGTTAAGAGTTAAAAAAAAGAAAAAGAAAAAAATATCCCAAAAGAAACTGAAGGAACAAAAACTTACATTATAGGAGTAAATGTGACATTAGTGAGTAGATAAAAAGAAATGAAAACATTTTTACAGAAAAAAAAATTACCAAAATCTCTTTTATACCTTCAAACAGTGATGGGCAAACTATTCCCCGTGGGCCAGATCCAGGCCTTAGTTTGCTCATCACTGCCTTAAAAGATTAGCTCAACTTTATCCTATAATATTTGAGTTAGATGAAAATTATTCAGTTCAAACTAGTTCATTCAGAAAGACTAATCTTCATGAGTTGTCATAGTCTCAGACACTTACAAGCTGTGCCACACTGGACAAGTAATTTAACCATGTTTACCTCATTTCCTCATCTGTAAAATGAGCTGGAGAAGACAATGGCAAACCATTTTATTATTCTTGCCATCAAAATCTTAAATAAGGTCATGAAAAGTTGAACGTAACTGAAAAAGCAACTGAAGAATAAAAACATATTGGGTTCTTTCAAAAAGGTAAATAATGGAAATTCAAAAACATGTTGACAATTATAGTTTCTTCCCTCACCAAAAAATAAAATGATCTCATTATCAAAGTCCAAAGATGGAAATATTGCAGTTTCCATTTTAAAAGGATTATCTTATGTATATTATAGATAAGAAAAATAAAATTATTTCCAGGATACTTCAGGAATTCCACCTGTAGAAAATAAGAAAATTTGTATTTTTGACAGAAACTACAATAAATATTTAAATTTAAAATTGTTATTTGATAATTTTATTTTTTGTTTTTTTCCGTATATTTCATATTGAATATATTTGTAAGACTTTCAATTATCTTTAGAAACTTGTAGTCTATAAAATTCTGTGACATCTAAAAACATGAAACTGACCATATACTAAATATCAGGTTTTTATATATCTCTTTGTAAGATAAGTTGTTTACAAGAGAAGATATCCTATTATTTTTACCACAGCTGTATAAATAGTACTATGCTTCTAAAATAATTTCATATTCTTATTTTTTTCAGTCATTTTTTTAATAAAGGTTAAATTAGATGCTAATGTCCATAAAAGAGGGAAAAAAAGGCAAAACAACCCTCACCATGGTTATAATCATAACACATGTCTCTAAAGCAAACCCACATTAATACAACTCAATGTGGTAATTAAGATAGAAAAAGGCTGTACTAAGCTGCATAGCCTATCAGATTCCTTGGGGAGAAAAAAACATTGACGTGACTTGAAATGTGGCCAACGGGTTTAGCTAGCCTCCAATTAGCTGCAAATTTCTTCTATTAAAATGCATAGGAAATAGCAGTCTACATGTCTCTGAACCCTTCTTTATTTAAGTCCTAATTTCAGATGTCTCTGTCATTACAGCCTATATCCCAAAAGCAAGCATTGACTTTTAATTACACTATACAGTTATTGCTGCCAGGTGATAAGATAGAAGGACAGCAGGCTCTTGGGCATATCTCACCGAACCTCTAGGGCTCAGCTCTCAACAAAAAGCAAACAACAGAACAAAGAGAAACATTCTTGGAACATTCTACAATGAAATAAAGGCCAAATGGTCATCTTGGCTTAACCTCGTATTTTGTGTCTGTCATGAAATCTATGGAGTAAGTTCTAGAAATCAAGCAGACACATGAATATGGGGAATTTTATGAGAAAGTTAATTGGGAACTGCAAAAAGAGACTAGTGGTTTCTGCTTGTTCTTGTTCTCCCCTACAAATATTCCTATCTCCTTTAATGAATATGTGACCCCCAATTACGTCTTTCTTTTTAAAAATGTTTGTGCATATAATGCCCTTTATTTGAGAAAAATGTGTCAGATAATTATTAACTTAATCTTTTCTATATTATATACATTATTCTGACAGTTGGGTTACAAATTTCAGGATATGGAGATTTTTCAATTACTTACAAGTGTAAAAAAGAATTCTTAATTCCTTTTTTTTTTTTTAAATTTAGTGGGGGACCTGGAGGTCCTCTTACCATAGAGATGTGTAGGAATTAACCAGCCTACAATGTAAGGGAGTAGAAACCATAGAGACAGGAAGGAGGAACCATAGATACAGGAAGTGAGGGAAAATGTTATAAAGGGAATCAGTTGCTGACAGGGCTGGCAGTTGCTTGGCTGCTGGGCATGAGTTGGCTGTTGGGGGTTGCTTGTTGGTGGTATGGGTTCGTGATTAGTTGGTGGTTGTTGGATATAGTTACATATAGGCAGTTTTAAATAGTAATTATAGGTAGTTATAGGATAACTAGTATAGACATTAGGTAACTTCTTTCTCTATCTCTTTGCTATATTTCTCTCCTTTATGATATTCATTTTACTATATTCTTTTACTATCTCTATTTTAATTAAACTAAACTGTTAATTGTTAAAAGTTTTCTTTTCTCTGGCTTAAAGGCATTATATTAATTTACAATTCTACTATATTCTCATTAAAACCTAAATTATTAAAAGCTGCTCTCTTATTTTGTCAAAATCCCTATTTTAACCCTTACACAAATCTATGTAAGAGAACAAAAAGAAGACAGAACACATTTCCCCACTTAAAATATATGCTATGACGGTCAGGTTCTTGTTAAGTCCACAAAAGTAAATTTAACCAATAATATGCCTAAAACATAGACCCAATATTAGTTGAACTCCACAAAGTTAAAAGTTATAGCTGTTTCTATAGGAAAATGAATGCTGAGTTCCAATTCATTATGCCTACAACATATCTCCTAAGGAGACTTGTAGTGGAAGCATTTTAGGAAATGAGGATGATGATGAAAACATCATAAAGAATTTAGCATTGAAAAAATAGTGATTCCTATGCACATGGAATTTTTCTTAAATTTGTGAAAGAGAAAACAACTAAAATGATCAAAGTTAATTCTTAAGCTATCAAGCATAAGTGTTCTCAATTGGGGGGCAAGAAATATTTATATGGGATTTAATACTTACATAGGCAATAAAATCATGTACAATTTGTTCATATATAGTTTGATCTTATTTTGGGATTTGTTTCATCAAGGACCACTAATAATGTGTGTCTGTTTATATGTGCTATATGATATGCACAAAATAACGGATACATAAGTGTCTTAATAAATAGATAAATTATACCTTAACCAAGTATTTTTCAATATAATTTTATTTAACCTAAAGCATATATAAGAACTACTTATAGATATGGTGATTACTACAAATTAATTCTCTGTAACAATTATTTGGGTCTATATTAGTCTACTAGCAAAATATTTTTCAGTAGCTGAGGCTCAATCATAAATTGAAATGACATTTTCTGTGATTTTTTCAATCCAATCAATCTATCACCTAAAGAGTACCACTATTTATAGGCACAAATTGGCAGTTTAAGGGTGACGTTCAGTTGTTGGAAAGGCTGAAATCACTGTCATTAGAGACATAAAAGTAATCAACATTAATCGAGTTACTATTGTTAAGTGTATTGCAGAAATTTTCTATGTTACAAGTAAAAGCCATATATGGATTGGAAAAAGAGGTATTTGAATGGAAATTAGATTGGGATCCTGCTATTCTTCATTCAGATCCAGTATTCTGATTTATTTAAGGTCAGTTGCATTCTTGATGAGAGAAATTTTTCCAGAATTTGTGTGGTAAATCAGGTTTTCATTTCTTTTATTTCCTAATTCCATGATTTCATTGATAGGGCAAGTACTCTGATAAGGGAACCCTCTATTAATGTTAATCAGCAATTACTTGACCACTACAATGTTAGAGTATTATATTAATCAACTAACATACATTTATTATGTCAAGATTATGTACCAAACACTGTGCTGTCAGAAGTTGGAATTAAACCCAGATCAATCAAATCATAACCTGGCTGTATATTCATTTCTCTACGCTGCCTCTCAACAAATTAGAGAAATATTCTCAAGGTGCTTTTATTTTTCATCGTACGTATGAAATTGTTTGGGGAACATGCTCACTTTTGTTTTTAGACTATTATTAAAGTAACAGTTTTGTAAACATAAACTTTAGTTGCAGTGTTTATTTTATTGAATTATTTAGAAAAGTAAAGAAGGTCTAATTACAATGAAATTTATACTTTAGAATGTAAACAAAGTCAGAATCTATATAGTCTATCATAGATCAATGTAACTTTTGCAAAGGGCCAGGCAACCTTGAATAACAATTACTTATTAGTTAGGCTAACAATTAGTATTTTGAGGTGCTCAGATGGGTGTGTGCCAAGGACATGTTATTCTGATACCATTCCTTTATCCTTATTGTTCTTGTACAGTTGTGTAGAAAACAATGAATTCATTTTGTAAGAGATAATAATAGTGTTGGATGTTAGATCATTTGTACACTCCCTCAAAACATCTTCAAGACAATTTTAGCAGCAGACAGGGTAACAGGGAAGATGTGTAATTAATATTAATCTACCATATGTAGCTTAATTTCTTTTCCTAGAACTATATGTTTTGAATTTTTAATATTCAGTTTTATTCAGAGATTATGACTGTTGAGTAAGATGACATCTACTAAAATAATTTTTATAGATATTGATATTTAGGACAGATGTGAAATAGTTCTTTTTGAAATGATAAGTAGGATAAATTATAGTTTATTGAATTCTTGAAGATATTTTTATAGACTTATCTATTAAAAAAGGAAGCTTTCAGGATATAATTTTAGGCATCTTATTATTTCTAATGTTTGGTAAGTATCGAATTTTTGCAAAAGACTGTCTCCAACTCTATTTCATAACTTTACTGATCAAACAGAGTCAAACAGAGGGTAAGCAATTTAGCGAGGATTACACAGGTCCTTAGTGTCTGAGTCTGGATTTAAATTTAGACTCTTCCTGACTCCAGGTGTATCACTATGAACTAAGCCAACTAGCTACCTCCAAATATAAATGGTTTATTCTCTTTCCCCTTCTCATTCTCTAATAAAATTAACTCCAAATCAATTGATGACTTAGACATAAAAGGAAACATCATAGAGAAATCAAAGGAGCAAGGAAGAAATTAGCTCTCAGGCCTATAGATAGAGTAGGAACTCAGAACCAAAGAAAGGATGAAGAGAAACACAAATCACACAATGGGCAACTAAACAAATACAGTGTTTTAATTAAGAGGCATATTTAAGTTATTTTCATTAAATGTCTCTATTAAAGGTAAATTATCTAAGACATAAATAATTGGTTTGATTTTGTAACGGAAGCCATTTCCCCACAGATGAAAGTATATGAAAAGTCTATGCCTAAATGAAGACATTCAAGTTAAAAAACGATGTGAAAGAAATGAAAAATTAGGTAATTGTAAAGATTCTCTGAGGTTCGACTTCATAGCTATGAATACAAGCATATACTATTGTACTATAATAAATAACAAAGGGATGGTTTCAGAAAAATATGAGATAGCTTTCATTGACCAATGTAATAAAGTGAGCAGAACTAAAAGAACAATTTGTAAAAAAATAATGTTGTAAATTAAAACATTGTCAAAGGGTTCAAGAACTTTGATTAATGAAATGACCAACCCTAATTCCAAGAACTTCTGATGAAATGTGCTATTTATCTCATGACATAAGTTCTGGACTCAAAATGCAAAATGAATTATAAATGTTTATACTTGACAAAAATGGGAATTTATTTTATTTGCCTACATATTTATGTGAAGGAATTTGTTTTCTTTGTACCCCACACACACAATGGACAGGTAGGAGGAAGAAAAATGATTGCTTGCTAATTAAGAAAATAAACAGAGATAACTTCATCTGAGAAACTATGGTTAATTGTATCAATTGAGATACAAAACAAAGGGTTGTATTTTCACCAAAGATGTTCTTTGATATTGTAGAGGATATGCAGATATTGAGGGAAGTCAAAAAGGAATTATCTCTAGATTTTAAGAGCCTCCAATTGTTTCCTCTTGGGAGTCATATTGGACTACTTAACTCAAACACAGAAATATTGAGAGCTCACTAATAAAAGATTGAAAAATCAGAATAGTTTTTTTTAAACCCTTACCTTCCATTTTGGAGTCAATTCTGTGTATTGGCTCCAAGGCAGAAGAGTGGTAAGGGTAGGCAACGGGGGTCAAGTGACTTGCCCAGGGTCACACAGCTGGGAAGTGTCTAAGGTTAGATTTGAACCTAGGACATCCTGTCTCTAGGCCTGGCTCTCAATCCACTGAGCTACCCAGCTGTCCCCAGAATAGTTTGTTTTTGCTACAAATAAATAAGTAAACAAACAAAAAGGAAATGGTCAAAATGCATATTCTCCAGACTCTCATACTTATTTTGATGTACAATCTATAGAGCTTATATACCAAGATTCATATCTGTTAGACACTTAGAAAACAGACTGACACAACACAAATTTTGGTTGTATTTATTCTAGCAATATATGTTAATTTCAAGCTTCTTTAATAAAATATTATTTTTATAGTTATATTGCATAATTTTGAAGTACAGAAATATAGTGTTTGAAGAATTAATGTTTGGGATCAATCAAAAGTCAATGGATAGCTGCATAGCCAGCATAAAAAAGATTTCAACATATTATTACTGAAAAAAATTCTACATAGAAGTAGTATAAAGGATATATTCAGAGAAGATAGGCTGGTCATGTAGCAAGACTGATGACAACTGAACAATTTATGTGCTCTATTGTTAGTCTTGTCAAGATCTCCTATCACCTTGAGCCTGTGCCAAATGTATAATGCCTAGGTAAGAGTTGCATAGGATAGAAACTAACTGATTTGTTGAGATCTGCCCACATCCTTTCCCACCATTGTGAATACTCACATTAATGAAATCACAGATTCTCATGTTATTGGATTATAAAAGGTCTTTTCTAGTTCCAAGCCCAACATTCTACCATAACACATGCAAAGTAACATTTTCGTAATGAGTAGAAATATATTGATTTTGAATTTCTCCACTATTGCTCAGTATACCTGGAGCAAGATAATAAAGATCAGATTTAAAGAAAAAAATAATTTCCATATGATTGAGAATATTAGAATTAGAATGATAGGACTCTGATCTTATAATAAGATCTTAAGACCTTGGACTCTGGCTATTGGCTAATCACAATCTCCTCTCTTATCTGTGTATTAGGATAATAATATTTGTTCTATATCTCACAGAGGTATTTTAAGGAAACTATTTTGCAAAATCTATGTAGGCATGAGTTTTTTCTTCTACTTCTTGAAATGTGAAAACACTAAAAGACTATATATACATAATAATAACAAAGTGAAAATGAATAATGTAGGATATTGAAAAATGCTTATGTTTTGAACAATGTAGATGAATTATTAGATATCAAGAATCAAGGTTATTATCCAAATTTTCCATTCAGAATTAAAATTAGGTGAATTAATTGATTAATTGATTTAATTCCAAATTTAATTGTACCATAAGTACATCTAATTTAAAAATAGTCATTCTGTTACAGTTGTATAATGCATTTTAAGTATTCCAATCATCATAGCATACACTATATCAGTGAAGATTGCAAAATCATACCTGATTTTTATGGCAGTTATTATCAATTCATTCAGCCTTGTCATTTACATTATTAGGCTTAAAATGCATTTCATTGTTTTAATGCTTTAAAAAAATTAGAGAAGTATCAAGTATCTCTGGCCTATTACAAAAAAGGTTGTAATTTAGTGAATATAGATATATCAAATGCAAGGTGGCTAACAGAAACTTTTTGCTTCTATAATTTCTAACAGTCACAAAAAGTCAGTTAAACATCTTAGAATCTTTAGAAAGTCAGTTAGGACTTGAAACTATAAATAGAGTTGAAGTTCCAAATGAGGAGGCTTTTGCCTTCTGGCTTTTGCTGTGGCTGGAGGCTTTTGCTTTGGCTTAGCCTGTTGGCTTTGGCCTAATTGCTTTGGCCTTGGCCTGTGCTTATTTTGTCTTGGGGAAATTTGGACCTATCTCATTCCTCTGGGCCTTTCCCTGATCTCCCACCTCCATCCCTCCCCTTCCCTGAATTTCCTGTGCGTCCTGGTGGAAGGGATGGTTTAAAGATTAGACATTGTTGGTTTAGTTTCTATAGGCTAGTATAGTATCCTAAAATAAGTTATCCCTAGTTTTAATGGTTTGATAAAGACTTTACCTAAAAGGCAGTCAAATCTTCCTGACTGGGAGAGCTGGACTCTCTCTGTCTAAACCTCTCCATGACCCATGCCCCAGCCTCACCCCTCTCCCTAGCAGCAGTTAGAAATCCCTGAACCCCTCTCCCCTTCTGACTGACCCTGGTATTAATAAATCTCTTTGTTACCTATTCAAACTCTCTGGTGAATCATTTTGTCAAAAAATTAGACAAGGTCTGAAGAGGAAGACATCATTTTTCTTTATTTCTTGAGAGAATTGGGGGCATCCATCTTGGCAGGAAGTAACTCCCTGAGACTTCCTCCAGCCATCAGTTTGACTGGCAGGGAGGGGCCCTCTCGACTCCTCCCTCAAGAGACTTTGAAACTAACAGAGAAACCCTCCAGGCAAAAGCTAAACATTTCTTACTGGCCCTAATTTCCTCCCTGTATCCTCTCTCTCAAGCTTCTGAGAATAAACCTGTTTGAGCTGCCCTCTCCTACATACCCCATTTCCTTTATCTCCTATATACCTTCCCATACCTTCATTCCTCCTCCAATCATCTTATAATCACCTAATATCCCCTTTTATCCTTCCTCACACCCAAATTGCCTACAATGACCCACTCAGATTACCGTATTTATTTCTTGATAACAATAGGTAAAATTTTTGAAATTTCTAAAATTTAATAATATAATATAACTAAGTATACAAATAAATATCTTTTATCAGGCTAGGAATATTAAATTGAAAAGCATAGTATATATATATATATGCATATATATATGCATATATATATTTATATATATGTGTATATGTATATATACCCCAGGTTATATATATACATGTATATACATAATATATATGTATTTGATCATGAGATTTATATATTGAACTATAAAATGTATATATGTTTGTGTTTATGTAAGCATACAATAATTATTTTTTCAGGCTAAGAATTTTAAAGGTAAATTCATACAGATACACATACATACAACTTATACTTATAATTGTAATTCCATAAGCAAGTTAGAAATCATTCAGTTTGGCATCCTTATTTTACATATGAGTAGTCTTAGATTTGGAAAGGAACTGATTTACTCACAGCCATAGGGGTAATAACAATCCAAATTGATCTTTGTCCTTAGTTCTTTTGTCTCCATATCTGTTATATTAATCCAACTCATATTTTAGAGGAATTTGAGGAGAATTTACTTTCACTACATAAATTAGTTTCATTACGTAGGATTTCTTTAATTCAGAGATCAAAATTATATAACATTTCCATTTTTTAGAATCTTGTTCATCCCCCCAAGTATATGCATTTTGATAAATACCTTAAGCAGATTAACAGTCAGTATACATTGCCAATAATGGTAAAAACTGGGGTATGGAGGACCCCCTTAAATGACAGAAATGAAATAGATTGCTAAATAATTATTTAAGGACTATTGGGAATTAAGGAAATGGGACACATCACTACCTATCATAGATAGTCTCTTTAAATTGTTTCTTTCTGTATTTTATAATAGAATTCTTGAAACAAAAGTATTTATAAACCAGAGAGAAATTTCTTTTAAAAAATCTTAATGATTACAGAAATAACCAGAAAGCATATGAATTGTTTTGGTTTTCCCACAACATAGTAAATTTTAGAGCTTGTTACTTATTTTGCATGTTTTTTTTAAATCTGGATTAGTAAATTAGAAATGAGAAATTAATAAATTAGAAAAGCAATCCCAAGGTAAAAACCAGTCATTGAAAAATATGACTTATTTTATGGTAAAAACTGAATATGAAATGTACTATAATCATGCCCTTTATTCTATGGAGAAAGGATGACACGTGCAGAATAAAGGACCAGATTGGATTTTCTTTTTTTTTTTTTAGCCAGATTGAATAGATAATTAACAACATGATTTTAATTACTTGGAGAGTGGCAATCATTTCAAGAAAATAGATTGTCTTAAATATGGAAATAGTAAAATTTTAATAGTTTGGCGTAATTAAAAAAAGTTGCCCAAAGTAAAACATTAAACCAGTCTCCTATCAAATTGAGAGTTATTCCAGTGCCATATTAGTTTGTCTATGTCAATGTATAGTTAAAATAAAACTCAAAGAAGAAACATATCCTTGGGATCTGATGAAGCATACACAATATATACAATCCATGAACAAAATAAGAAACTGTCAATCAATTTGATTACTTTTGACCTAGAGGACAGGAAAGATGGAAGATTGTATATAATGTAAATGCAAAATCTTTCACAGATGAAGAAGAAACAATTGACCTACTCTCAGTTGGGAAATATGCTATAGGTAGGGCATAGTAATGAATTCCCTCTGGTCTATCTACATTCTCACTTGAGTTCTTATAGTCAATAAAGTATGCCTTTGACTTGGGCATCTGAACTTTATATAACTGACCCTAGTTAAAAAGCATGGCATTCTGACTACCCCTTAGTCACCTGGGCCCATTAACTAAAGACTTCTTAAATACTCATATTCCCTTTCTCCTCCTACTGCTAAAAAAAATAAGTATCCTTTTAATTTCTGGATTTTGGGGGAAAAAAAGTAAAGTGACCTCTTTACTTATGTAGATCCTCATATCTCCTAAATTACAACCAAAAGAAATTTGATATTGCTAAATATCACAGATGACAATTGGAGCTATCTTTCAAAGTTTAATAGATACAATCATTAAAATAGTATTTTCTTTGCATTCTTGACAAGCATTTTACTGAAAGATAGGACGTTTCCCAAAAATCATTGTGTGTGATTAAAAACAAATGTAGAAAATTTCTTCCCACAATATAATCCCTGAGAAAGTTAATTTTTTCTTTTTTTTAAATTCCAATTATTCTTTTATTTTAGCCCATCTCTAAATCATCTTCTTGGGCAGGTATATGGCAGAGTGAATAATATCAGGTGTTATGAAGAAGTAGACAATCTTTATAGTGAGGAGAGATAAAAGGAGATAGGGTGATGAATGAGGAATGAAGGGGATAGCTGAGTGTAGGGAAGGGATAAATGAGGTTGTGTATATATATATATATATATATATATGAAGGTAAGAGAATGAATGGGAGTATAGGAGGGGCTGCTCAAACAGGCTAAGACAGGAGGCTAGAGACAGAGGGCACTGAGAGGAAATAAGGCTGGGTTCTTCAGGCAGGGAACGTGTTTTCTCTATGATACAAGAGAAATTGGGCCAGTCAGAAATGTTTAGATCTGGCTGAAGGGTTTTTCTCTTGTTAATTTCTAAGAACCTTTGAGGGAGGAGTCAAAGGTTCCTCCCTGCCAGCGGAAATTGATGTCTGTAGGAAGTCTCAGCTGGGTACTTCCTGCCCAAGATGGATGCCTAGGTTTCCTTAAGAAATAAAAGAAAGTAGTTTCTTCCCTCTTCACCCTTTGCCTTAATATTCAATACAATGATTCACCAGAGGCTTTTGTGTAGGTAACAAAGGGGATTTATTGATGGCAGGGGTGAATTGAGGGAGAGAGGGTTTCAGGGTTTTGTAACTGCTACTAGGGAGAAAGCTGGTGTTGGGGGAAGGTTCACAGAGAAGGGAGTCAGACTGAGAGAGGCCAGCTCTCCCAGTCAGGAAAGTTTCACTGCCCTGAAGTAATGTATTTATCAGATCACTAAATAATTGGGTGGCTTGATTGAAGGATGTCCTACTTGCCTCCATAAACTAATCCACAAATTCCAACCACCAAAACCACCCTTCCTCCCAGGGCCCAAAGGAAAATTCAGGGAAAATAGGAGGGATGTAAATGGAGAGATCAGGGAGAGGTCCAGAGAAATCAGGCTAGGTACAAATGCCCCAAAGATGAATAAGCACAGGCCAAAGCAGAAGCCAAAAAGCAAAAGCCCTTCAGTTGGAGCTTCAGCACTATTTATAGTATCAGGCTCCAACTGTCTTTTTGTGAATGTTCTAAAACTTCTAACTGCCAGGGCTGTACAGTTGAATTTACAAAAGCAAAAAGCTATTGCTGCAAACCCTGCATTACACAGGTCTTGATTCAGGAATATTTATCTACCTAAGTTAAAATCTGGCCTCATATATTTAAAAAGAAAACATAAGACTTATAATTATATATTATTAATTACTTAGAGCCAAGAGGCTCTTTAACTAGTTTCTGCTGTTTGGTGCCTTATTTATAAATGAAAGATTTCCACTGGCAGAGAAGAGTCCAGATGACATAGGTCAAAAACCTTGATTTATCTAAATCAACTAACATATTAAAGAATAGTTCCCTTAATCTTCCATAAACTTTATCTCCATATGAAACACTTGACCTGAAAGAAAAGGTATTAGCCATTTAACTTCAAAGAATTATTTTGTTGATCTGGGAGGAATAGGTAAATGGATGGTCAGATGTTCCTCATGGTATAGTGCAGTGATGGGCAAACTAAGGCCCGTGGGCCAGATGTGACCCCATGAAATGTTCTATCGAGCTACATGACATTATTCCTAATCTGATGAATACAATGGGTAGGATACAATACAATCAAACTTCTAAAGAGTTGCCTTAGAAACAGACTGTCAGATGAACATTTCTTTCCTTTGGCCCCCTCTTTAAAAAGTTTGCCCATCACTGGTATAGTGGAAAGGACACTACCTCTTTAATCATAGTCCCTGTGTTCAAATACCACCAGTTATGCATTACCTGTGTGAGAGTGAGCAACTTAGTTTACCTCCCTGGTCCTCAATTTCCTCATCAATAAAATGAAGAAGTTGTCCTTCATGGTCTCTGAGATGACTTCCAGGTCTAGATCTATGGTCCTTTCTGAAAGAATATTTCTGCTATATTTATCTCCACTAGATGAGCGGGAAAATCTTATTTTTTTATTATTAACAGTCAGAGCTCATGTTTACATAGTGATTTAAAGTTTCCAAAGGTCTTTATTCAAAAAAAAAAGTCTTGCTAGGTGGATAGTGCAATTCTCAGTATCCTCATTTTGCGAAAAAGTTAGAGTTTTATATGGGCTAAAGCTACTACAGCTAATAAAGGTTAGATTCTAAAATGGAACCCTAGTATTTCTTGACAGCAGGCCAGGAGAGTTTCTATGACAACACAATGGTCTTTATATAATAACAACAGGTCACCATGTGGCTCAGATATACCTTTTTTTGTGTGCATACTTAAAAATTCTAAACTAAAATAATTTGAAATGATGTAAATATATTCTATTGAAAGAGGCAGCATAGCATAGTACATAAGAATGATCCAGGAATCAGGGATACCTGGGTTCAAATTCAGTTATTGGCATATCTTATCATATCTCAATAAATCTCTTAACCTCCTAGCACTATAGGCAACTTCATAATAAAAATCCCTATATTATAAAAATAATTGAAAGTTTGATTTTGTGAATAGCTTGTTTTTAGATTAGGGAATTTCTCTTTTTCTGTTATTGTTATAGAAACGTTTTATTTTCTGCTTGTGATTTTTGACATTTTTAACCAGTCAGAACATATTAAGAACAATTAATTCCAAAATGGAAAATTGCAGAATATCAGTATAAAATAATATAATAGCATGCTTCCTAAGCAAGACTATTGTGAGGCTCAAATGAGAATGAATATGCCACTTTGCAAAGCTTGAAGTGCTATATAGGAACACATATGATTATTGCTATTGTTATTTTTGATATTATTGTTGTTACAGTCACTCCGCCTCCAATCTGATGAGCTCCTTATTCTTTGAATTTTCTGTTATTGATCCAGGAATCAGGATTGGACTGGTAAATGTTTAGCAACTGAGAGTCTGAAAAAATAAGTGCCCAAAGACTTTTAAATTTGTTCAGAATTTTTAATACTTTATTCAGTTTGAGCAATCAAACAAATAATAAATTTAGCCTTACATTGTAGTCCAACTGCTGAGGTGTAAATGCTCACACTGAAATTTAACATTCAATCTACTCCAGCATGTTTAGATCTGGCTCCAGGACATCCTACTCGTAAGGGAAGTTAGAACACCATCATCCAAATATATTGCATTCTTATACTTTACTCAAACAACATTAGACAATTTGAGGAGGAAAAAAAGTGGCGCTAAATGGAAATTTATTGCACAGTCAAGTGTTTATTGTGTATTTAAGCAAATAAGGATAACATATAGGGATATTTCAGAATCCAGGTTTTCATTGATATGTGTCCATTAACTCAATTCAGTTTATAATCTTTCAGTTAAGTGAAAGTTCTTTCAGAATTGCTGTTGATGAGAAGGTGACATTTAGCATTGGTAATGGAAGTTTCATTATGAAGAACCCTTAGTAAGAATCAATAGTCTATTAAGTATGGTTTAGTTTAAAAATAAAACACAGTTTTCTCTAAATTTCTATCCCTGTGCCTCATTATGATAGTGTAGTGACTTTGGATTTTCAGAGGCCATGCCAGAGAAGAGCAAAATCTGGGAGATCCTGCCAAAACATTGTTCCAGGCAATGCTCTCATTACCTCTTTTCTAGAAAATTGCAATAATGGCTTAACTTGGTGAAATATCTCAATGGGTCATTAGAACAAGTTTCAGAAATAGTGTTTTCCAGTACTTGTTTTTTCAAAGTAACGTGTTCTTTGAGTACATGTAAAATATTGGGATTTATTGGCTCTGAGCAATTTCCTTCATACTTAGTTGGAGAGCTTTGTTTCTTCTTACTTTGAATTAACACTTGAAGGAAATCCTAATAATTTCTTTTGGTAGGCAAAATAGTCCATTTTCTCAGCCATTTCCTGAGAAATGTTTTCTTCTCAACCAAGGAAATAGAACAATAAAAAACCAAAAACCTTACAACAAGAACCCCACCAGTATTCATAGGATGGAACTAGATGTTCTCCAAAGTGTGTAGTCATCATTATCAAAAAAACTGAAGTTGATATAAAATTATTCCTTGAATAAGAAGTGGCTATATGTGATGTCCCAGAAAGTTTAGGTTATTAATGTTTAAAACTACACTAAAATATTTAGGACTATATAAAATATTCAACCCATAATGAAATCAAATTATTACAGTGAGTATAATGCAAGGCATTATCAATAATATCTGCTCTAAAATATTTGCTTGTTTTTGATGATTTCAAGATGACACATTTGGACAGTATTCAAATATGTTTTTCCAATACTTCTTTAATTATTTATTTATTATTTATTTGAATAGCCATCATATAAATACTTTTCCAAAGAGATTAAAAATAATAATTTATTAAAAATTTTCTCAAACAAAACAAACCAGAAGAGAGAAAAAATTATCTAGGTACTTTGCATTTGAGGCAAGAATTATATAAATAATTACTTCGTCTTTAGTTTGCTGTGAAGTATTTAACTGGCCTCAAAATTCCATTCATTACTATTAGCAATTATTTTTTGGTCTCATTACTTCTAGAAATAAATAAGAATTTCTCTTTTTAGTAATTCCTGGAATCAATCTATATTTCAGGCCTTATAATATACACTCTTCTTCATTCATTCTTCAGTCCAGTCAAACTGGCCTAATTGTTTTATTTTGTTTTTTCCTACTTTTTCATCTAGTAGGTCCATGACTTTGCATAGACTATTTTTCATGCCTAAAAGGACATTTTTCTCATTTATTACATTCAGTCTCTCATAATGTCTAGCTTACTTAGAAACTCAGCTCTAATATTACCTTTTGCAGATAGTGTATCTTTGTTCCCAATAAAAGTGAGCAATAATATTCCCTGGACCAATAACCAGGTATTATTTTGCCTAGACTCAGTTCATATACAATGCTTCTATGTATGCATGCTTGTCAGCCCTTTAGAATGTAAACTTCTAGAGGACATAGAATGCTTGACTTGTGTCTTTATCTCTCTAGTGCCTAGCACAGAACATATCATTAAATATGTGTTTAATACATGTTTGCTGATTTATTTTTTCCCTGAATGTCACAGATTTTTGAAGTAATATTTTTCATTTTTAATATTTGATTTTTCCCAATTACACATGAAAACAAATTTAACAAAAATATTCTTTAGATAAATTTTTATATTGGAATTTTGAGTATTTTTTTGAAATTTAATAACTTGAGCCCTCCACAGCCTAATGGACCTATTCAAGATCAGCAAGCCCATTAATAGTGGAACAGGGACAATTTATTTCTTGTCTGTTCTTTTGAGCTTCATACTCTATCAGGTTCTCATTTTTTTCTACCTATTCTTTCATTCATTAATATATTCATTCACGTGTTTTTGCTTCTCTTCATATTTTATATCTGTTTATATTTAACAAAGAGGTATTGCTAACCTCAGATATGTTTCACAATTTCTCATGTAAAGAGTCTAAAAATTTTATTGTTGGCTGAATCACTTATGATATATTCATTCTGCTCCTCAAAGGTGCTCTTTGTTCTTAAAATCTATCAGTAACTTTTTGTGAGTGACAAGGTTGCCCCATTTGTTTCAAAGCAAGCAGGCATAAGAAATCAAGCCTCAGATTGTGAGCCCTGAGAATCAAGCAAGCTTTAGTCAGGTTGTTTCCATGGGAGAATTTGGCACTAATTAAATATATCCTCATTGGTAATTGATGCCAAATAAAATTAAGCATTTAGTAGAATATTAATCACATGCTTAAGGACTAATTGCAGTATATTAACAATTAATGGCCCTTTAAGAAACTGGATACACTTTGGCATATAATAAGTGTTAATTGAAAGCTATTTCAGGAACTGGATTTTACATTTCTTAATTGGACCATGGCACAATATACATATAATTACTGAAATTGTCTGCCCTTAACACCATGTTATATACTTTAGTTACAAGAGATATGTCCAAATTTGTAGCTGCTATTATTAAGGAGCTATCACTATAACTTAGCTTCTTTCCCATTATCACCTAATACAGGCAAACACACACAACTTACTCCATCATTAAAGACAGTCAATACTTCTGGTACTAGATTGTCCTACTGTTATACATAAATAAGAATAAAACAAACTTATCAAAAGCATAACTTCAAATAATTTTCACATTTTTGTTGGAATATCAACACAAATAAAGAAGGTAAAAGTCATAAGAAATTGATTTCATAGTATTTTATAATTTAAAAGGAACTTTACTCATAGCATATTTTGATGATCTCTCTTGAAGTTGAAAATAAAGCAGAGATTTTAAATCACTTACATATGATTAGTATATTTAGTAGCATGAGAGACAGGGAAAATCTATCCCCTAAGCACCCAAAGAACGGTACCATCTATATTAAAACACATGCCATATTATAGAAACCTGATTCGCTGTAAGTCAATCAAGAAATTTTGAGAAGATTCACTTTATTTAGCCTGACTACTATCTTTCTCCCAGTTCTCTGTCCAATAAAATACTAGAGTGTTCCAAAGCAAAATTCGAAAAATAAGTGAGGAAAATTAGAGGGAAAAGGTTTCAATAACTTTGTACATTGCAGCTCAGTAGTCTCAAAAATGTGAAATTGTAATTCACACCAAAATTTTCTTACAAAGCAGATATGTTAAATATAATACTCTAGAAAAGATTTGATGAAAGTCACATGGTATAATACAATATGCACTTTTATAATTGTATGAATTTTGCTTTTTCCAGATTACATGTCAGTACAATTTCTTAATATTTTCCCAATATTTTGCAATCCATGCTTCTCTCTCTCCCTCCCACCCCCAACCCTCCCAAAGTATGTAAGTAATATGACATAGGTTGTACATATATTATATAATACAAATTTCCTGTTTGCCATGTGAAAGAAGACATATTGCTTACAGTAGAGAATAATATGTTTCACTTTTGATCTATCAATACCCTCCAAGTCTGTATACCAAAGAGATAAAAATAAATAGGAAAGAACCTGTTCATACAAAAATATTTATAACTACTCTTTTTGTGGTGGCAAAGAATTGGAAACTAAAAGGATGTCCCTCAATTGGTGAAAGGCTGAACAAATTATGGTATATTTTGGTGATGGAATACTATTACGCTATAAGGAATGATGAACAGGAAGATTTCAGAAAGAACTAGAAAGTCTACATGAACTGATGCAGAGTAAAATAAGCAAAACATGTTATGTGATTTGTTCAAAGTCTGATAGTTGGTAGTTCTGGAATGACTATCTCTAAATTCATTTACCAATATGCCAAACATGTTTTAGCCTCCATGATGGAACTTCCTAAAAATGAGTAAAGATGTGCTTTTCTAAAATTCTGTAGTAGTAGTAGTACTGGTGGTGGTGATAGTGGTAGTGGTGGTGGATATAGTAGCATTTTAAATTTTGTGTTTTTTTAATGGAAAAATCATGGAAGTGGTTGAGTTCTAAATCCATTCTCTAAAACAATGAGCCTCAAACATTTAAACATAAAACTTATTAATGAAAATTAATAGATGAATGAATTAATAAATGAATATCAAATAAATGAAAAATTCTCCATATACATATTTTATTTATGTATGTATTTACAATTCCATGCATATCCTTTTAATCAATAATTTTATACATTATAAAATTTATATAAAACATTGGAATTAAAAATGAGTTAAAAGATGAAATAATAGTTGATTCCAAAATTAATAGGAAGCCACTGAAGTTTATTGAGAAGTCAATGAAATGAAAAGTTTTATCACTATCAGTACCTCCTAAATAAATCTGTAACGAACAGTATCCCATTGAATTAGGCTCTGTTATTATTCAAACAATGTATGTTTAACTTCTCAAGGTCTAGGACAAATTTCAAATTTGCATTCATATTCCTAGAGGCTGGCACATGAAACGTTTGTTCATTTACTAATTGTTTAGGATGCATTACAAAAGTTAACATCAGACTAAATCTGTATTATTAAGTACAGTACTCTAATTCTAAAAGTGTAAGGATGTCAATAAACTTTCCATACTGATAAAAGAGATGACCTCAAATCTTCTGACTGACTCAGTTCCCTAGAAGTACTCACCCCATATGAATCTGCATCAATCCAGAACTGACCTATACCTCAGGTTTGAGTTCTCTGTTACCTCTTTTCTTCTCTCAATGCCTTAGGCTATTTGTCCCAGATAATAACTCTTTAAAAACAGTCTGTATCATAGATTTAGGTATTTCATTCCACCCAAGGGATCTAACTGACTTGCCCTATTTCATTCTCCCTGATGACCCTACCCCCTCATATTAAAAGTATTTTTCCTCAATAAAACACATTTAATTCATTTTCCACCTGTTCCTGTCATGTTTTATATTGTTTTGGAGGGCTCTATCTTCTAGTTAAGCTTTGTTTTTTTTTTGTTCTGTTTTCCTTTTTAAAAAATGTTTTCTCCCCTCAGAATCATCAGCCATTGTCCACAAATGGTAATATTCCTCCTACCCAAGAAGCTTTGGTCTAGAGAGCATATATTACAAGAACTTCACCAGAATCCCAGTGGCCCAAAAGAAGAGACTCCTCACTCCCCCAAAATATGACTATGATTAAGAGACACATCCCACATTCCTTTTGGGTTTTTTAACTAGTAGCATGTAATTTTTTTCACTTTATTTTTGTTGTGTTTTAATTTTTGGTTTAACTTTTTAAAATTATTTTTATTATATACTTAGTAACCACCACCACCACCAAATGATATTCAACTAAACAAAAGCATAAAAAATGTACAAAACCATGAAGTCCACCTTTATAACTTTTATAAAATATGTAAATCATATACATGTATATATATATATATATATACTCTCAACTTTTGAGTTTACTGTGGATTTATTTTACTTAGAGAGATTTTTTCACTTGATTTTCTTTTTAAATATAATCATGGTATGTATTAATCTTATTCACTTTTCATCTCTTCATATATTTCCTTATTTTCTTTATTACTCTAGTATTTTTCATTTCTAATAACATAATATAAGCAATCCATTTCATTCAAATATAACAATCTAGTCATCAATTTCTCCCATAAATGTATTTGTATTCATTGCAGTTATTTTGTCATAGAAAACAATGTCTATTAATATTTTCATACATACACAGCTTTTTATCCTCTCAGTGGTACCTTTAGGGCTTAACTCTTGTAATGGGGAACTTAGGTCAATGCGCATGAACAGCTTTATAAGTCTTAATTTATATTTCCATCCTGTTTTCTAAAGGGGGTGGGGGGGAAACCAACTCACAGCTGCTCTAGTAATGTAGCTCTACTTCTCTTGTTCTTATTTACATTTAATTTGATTATTTTAGACCAGTGATGGGCAAACTATGGCCCATGGGTCAGATGCAGCCCTTCTCCTTCATAATCTTTCAGTCATTAATAGGGCTTAATATCACAAAAAATACAAGAATTTTGTAAAACGTATCATTGTTATTCTTTAATAAATTATATTGGCCCGCCTAAAGTTTTTTCCTTTCCTTTGGCCCTCTATTTAAAAAGTTTTCCCATCACTACTTTAGACCATCTGTTTTTCAGTTAACATACATTATCAGTGTCATAGTTAAATTGGTCTTCAGGTAGTAGACACAATCTGTTGTCAAGACAATACTCTTTCCAAAACAAATTTTTCCATGTTGGTCATACCCAGTGGAATTATTGTTCCAGTGTCACGACTTCTCAGGGATACAGGATTACTTCTAGAATATAAGTTTAAGAAATTTTCAGAATATTTATGCTTTCTAAGCCATTGCTGTCCCATCACAAACTATATTTGGTGCACGATCAGTTTTAGATCTACTACTAACCACATGCAGGCGTGCATGTACTATACAGATAGCTATCTTATTTTAGATATCTAATATTTTAATCATCTCCTTAAATTATTTCTTATTTTTTGGTTAGATTTACCTTGTTCTGAAAGGAAAAAATTAAAATATATTACTATTATTATTTTGTTACAGATTTCCATCTTTATGTCAATTTTTTCCCCTTAAAAATGTTTGGTGCTATAACACATGGTGTATACAGGTCCAATATTTATAATGCTTCATTATCCATGGTACCAATCCCCCCTACATAATATAGTTATCTTGTTGATCCCTTCCAACTATATCAATTTAGCCTAAATTCTGTCATAGATCATCATTGCTATCCTTGTCATCTCTGGATCAACTGAAGCATAGTATATACTGCCTTAGCCCCTCACCTTCACTCTGTGTCTCTCATTTTCAATATGTTTTTTGTCAAATCCTGTTTTTTTATTCTTTCTGCTATCCTTTTTCTTCCTATGTATGAATCCATCCCATTATAGTCATTGGTATAGTTACTAGCTGTGCATTTCCATCTACTTTGTTCTTCTGTATTATTTTTCCCTTCTCCCTTCTTGCTGTTACATCCTCTGCAGACTCAGTTTCATTTGACCAGTACCTCTCCAATTTACACCCCTTCCCCAAAATCTTCTCTTATCCTCTCCCCTTGCTCTCCTCGTCCCACATTTCCAAAGTCTTTCCTTTGTCCCTTCCCCATTATTTTAATTCTCATTTTATACAGCTTTCCAAAAATCTCTTCCTTATCCTCATAACCATACATTTCTAATTCTTAATATGAGTTTGTTTCTAAAAACCTCTCTCCTATCTTTCCTGATTCCCTCCCTGTGTCTTTATCTTAACCTCTTCCTCTTATTATGTGCTCTTCTCCCAAGTCCTTTCCTTATTCCATTCCCTTTCCCTCCTTTTTCTCTTAGATTAAGAAAAAAAATTACTCTTCTAATTGTGTATGTTGTTCTCATTTTATCCCTGGTCTGATGTTAATAGGCTTGTAGTACTACCAGTCCTTCACCTCTTCCTTACTTTCTTTAAGATAGTTCATCTACTCATTCCTCCTAGAAATAGGATAGTCAATCTACTTTACCTCTTTCTTGCCTATTCCACTGGCATTTTGGTTAATCCTATTTTATTCACTTTGACTTTGAATCTTCCCTCAATACCTATCCCTTCAAAATACCCTGGAAACTTGGCCTTCTGTGTTGTTAATGATTAGTCTTTGATTACATTTGTATGCTTCTTACAGATCAAATTATCTGTTGAGTTCTGAATTTCCCCCCCAGGAATAGTTTAAACTCCTTTAGTTCATTAAATATCCATTTTCGCCTTTTATAATTATGCTCATCTTCACTGGAAGTTATTCTTTCTTGTAAGCCCAGTTCTTTAGCTCTATAAAATGCTGTATTCCATATCCTTTTATCCTGTATTCTTTTAATGGTTTGACTGCTAGGTTTTAAATTATTCTGTCTGGAGCTCCTTAGTATCTAATTTTTTTTCTTATTGTTTGTAGCATTTTCTCTTTAACCTGGGAGCAACAGTTTGTCAATGATCTTCCTGTGCATTTTCATCTTTGGTCTCTATGAGGTGGTGATCAGTGAATTCTTTCCATATCAATTTTGCCCTCTGATTCTAGAATTTCTGGACAGTTTTCTTGATGATTTTTTGAAGTATAGCATCTAAATTATTTTTTTATTATAAATTTACAGGAGTCCAAGTCTTCTTATATTGTCTCTCCTTGACCTATTTTCCAGGTCAGTTGTCTTTATGATAATATGCTTCATATTCTTTTCTATTAATTCATTCTTTTGATTTTGGTTTATTATTTCTTATTGTTTGAGGAAATCATTAGCTTCTACTTGTCCAATTCTAGTTCTCTAAACATTATTTTCTTCCATGACTTCCTGGATTTCCTTTTCCATTTGAATGATTTTTCTTTTAGAACTTTCTTGATTTTCTTGCATTGGTCTATTTTTTTCTAATTTTTCCTCAACCTCTTTCATTTGACTTTTGAGGCCTATTTTAAACTCTTCCAAAAGCTTTTATTGAGCTTGAGGCCATTTATTGTGTTTCTTCACTGTTTTTGAAGTATTTATATTTCACTGTCTTCTGAGTTTGAACCAAGATGTTCTGTGTCCCTAAAAAGATGTCAAGAGTTGTGTTCCTTCTCTTTTGCTTGCTCATTTTATATTTTTTTATATTATACCAGTCAGGTCAATAAATTTAATTATTGAATTTTTTATTAGATGTGCAGGGTTTCTATAGTGTTGGGCTATGTTACCTCAGGTTTCAGAATCTTTATGTGTATGTGTTCCCCCCCGCCCCCACCTTGGGTCCTACTTAGTTATTTCAAATTTTATATTCCAGAGTCTGATATAATCTCTGATGCTCCTCTCAAACCCCTGCTCCTGATGAACCTCAAGTATACTGACCCGAGTGAGCTGGCAGACAATTCTTCTACTGCTACTGCAAGCAGCCAGTCTACCTCACACTGTGGCAGTAATCAAGCATTCCACTCCACTGTCCACAGATGACAGGATCTCTCAGTCCCTCAGTTAACCACATTCACAGGTGGGTATTCCTTTCTCACTCCTCTTACTGCCATAGACCAGGACAGAGCAGGCATTCAGTCTACACTTCTCAGCCTCTAAAGGCCCTTGATCACTAGAAAGGATGCCTGAGGTCCTTCTCTCAGGGTCCTATGTGCTAGCAGAGGTCTCCTGAGCTGTGGCAAGAGTGGACATAGCTGTTCCTAGCATCCTCTTAGATTCCAGTGGTATCCTTTGGGATAAAACAAACCAGAGTCTGCGATGTTGCCTTAGTGATTACCTTGTTGATTCTCATCTTTTTGCTTATTTCTTACCTTAGGCCCTAGGGCAGTGATAGCGAATTTAAGGCATAGGTGCCAAAAATGGCATGCAGAGCTTTTTCTGTGGGCATAGAGCCAACCTCCCGCTACCTCCATTTGTTACTAGAACAGCAGAGAGGCTCAGGAGATACTCCCTTCCCCCTCTCTAATGTGCTTGATGACATTTTTTCACAACCCCTGTCCCTCAGCCCAGTAGCCCAATGGGAGTACACAGGGAGTAAGGTGAGCAGTTTACAGACAGCAAAGCTGGAGGGGAGCAGAGTGCTTGGGCCACTCCTCTCCCACTCTCTACACTTACTGAGGACATTTTTTCTTCACCCAACCCTCTGCTCAGCAGCTCAATGGGAGCGCTTCCTCTCTCCTTTGTCTAGGGTAAAAGGTGGTGACAGAGCACACCCAGCACTCAGTAGGGGAGAGGGTCATGGCATAAAGTCTGGGGAGCAGACAGGCATGGCACTTAGTCTGGGGGAGGAAGAGAAGGTGGAGCTAGCACTCTATCTCTAAAAGGTTTGCCATCATTGACCTAGGGTAAAGGTATTGAAAGCAAGGAAAACGTATTCCCTCCTTTTTCCTTGGCTATTCAACTTCACTCCAGACTCCTGTCTGGTTTTTCCACTTTTAGCTTTGATTCTATGGAGTTATTTTTGCTTGTTTTTTGTAGGTATTAAGAAAGTGAGAAAATATGACATATTTTCAGAATAAGTGACTTATAAGGAAGATCTGCAACTTTCTTTATGCAAAAAAGCACTCAGATTTCAGTAAACCAGAGTGTCATATTTTAGAAGACTTGGATAAGCTGGAAAAGGTACATATAGAAATAAGGAAACTGAAAGTTTTCTTCAAAGTTTTGAAGAGATCTTATGAAGATGAGGTATACAATTTATATCATGATGGCTAGTGGGAGAGGATAGAATTAGAATATGCAAAGGAGCTTGGAATTGATATAAAGAAAAACATCCTGAGAAATAGAGCTATCAAAAAGTATAATGTATTCCAAAGATGTAAAATAGACCCTTTAAAATAAATCCACCAGAAACTACTAAATGACAGGAAACATGAGATATTTGCATAATAATTAAGTAGTTGAGAGATCATTTTCAACACAAAAGACATTGATTTGAAACCTAGCTCTTCTATGTAGTACTTGTATAACCTTGGACAATTCACTTCACCTGGATACTTATCTATAAAATGTAATAATTTCTACTAATAATGTATATTTACATTATAATACATCTGGACTAAAATGATCTCTAAGTTATGACCTCAAAATATTATGATTATATTGGAATGTTGGTGGTTAAATATTTCAGGCATTCCAATATTTATCTTTATAAGTGTATTAAACAATTAGTATTTATGTGCTAAAAAGTAATCTTGTCAAAACTACTTCATTTTTATAGATCAGAGTTCTGAAGTCACAGGTAAAGTAGCATTCCCAAGGTCAAAAAATTAATCTTTAGCAAAACCAAACTTAAAAAAAAATGTTTCCTCACTCTGATTCCTATATGCTATCTCCTACAGCAGTACTTGGACCATTTGTTTTAGTTCTCTATAAGAATGCATAAAATTTGATGTCATTTAAAGGTATGTTAGTTGATACAGGGAATATTCCTGGCTTTTGCAAAACTCATTGAAGATATAATTCTTTATGTTACAAGTTAACTAACAAATGTTTTAAAAATAAACTTTTTGAGTTTAATTCTTTGAAAAAGTCTGCCTGCTAACCTATCTCTATACTGCTTTCTTTCAGTATCCAATAAAAACTGTGTAACTCTCTCCACCTCCTTTTTTAAAAAATTTCTTTGCTCTAGCAGCTAGGAAACTCACAGACAAATTCCGTGCCCAAATTAGCTCATCTCAGGTGCCTGGGATCATCTACTCCCTCTGCTCCTTTTTCATTGTCTTTGTTCTGTTTTTAATCTTTAACTGCCCCATTTTGTTTTTATTTTTGTAAACCACCTCAAATCCTTCTGGATATAAATACTAAAAATACTTAATAAATGAGAAGGGGTTGGAGTTTATAATGAGAAGGAGTTAGTAAGATGGAACCTTTTAATTCTGCTTAGGCAAAAACCCAAGAAGAAAGAAGGAAGTCTCAAAAATGAAAGAGAAAGTACAGATTTGCATTTAATAAGCCATTACTTTTGTTCTTATTGAAATGCATAAGCAACACATGTACCAAAAGAGCAATGCCATTTTTCCTTACAGATTCTTTTCCAATCTTCTGATCAAATCAAACAAAATACTCTTCAGAGGGTCTACCACACCTCTACGGCCATAATTACTTATAAACTTAATTCTTAAGAAATGTTTCCAAAGTAAAACACCATTTTATTATTTTTATAGTTTCACATTTTCATTAAAAGTTGTTAGTTTTCGAGAGTGTTTTGCTATGTATGCAAGCTACTTCTAAAATCTAAACCCTATCAGAAATATTATATGTTGATATCAATCTTGTAAAAGCTACCATTTGAATTTGTACATGGCCTAGCAGCAGGAGACCCAGGAATGTTAATCCAGTTTTATTAATTTAGTTATTATTACCTATAGAAACAAAGTGAAGAGGTCCTAAATTAGTATTGATTCTATTTACACATATTCAAAAATATTACCATATTCCAAAGGATTTTAAATCAAGAATTTAAACATTTTCAACAATTTATTTTTTTTAAATTTGCAAATGATTTTTAAAGTACATAATAGCTTTTTGCTTCCCATTATTAGTATCATACTCATCAATCTCTTAGATCTGCTGAAGCTTTAATGGGATAAAGCCTCAATTGTGCAAATCTCATTTGACAGATTCTTTGATTACCTTGATGGGTTTTGCACTCAAATGAAAGTTGAGAGATGCAAAAGTAATGGTGATGTTTACTGAAGTAGCAACTGGCAAAAAGATTACTCAAAAAAAGACTGAAAATACCTCTTATAAGGTCTCTCTGTCCATTATAATACAAGATTTCCTTCTAACCATTACTTAGTTTATAAGACATGATCAAACCACAATATTAAATATCTTGGACTTTCTATATCTTTTTTTTAATAAAATCAATAAAATAAAAGTTGACATTAAATGCCAGGTTATTTAAGGCAGTCTATCAATTTGTACCACTCAGCTCTGACTGTATCAGTATCATTGTGACTAAGACATCATCAGACAATTGCAGTGAGTAGATGCTTTACAAAAGAGTGGAGGTATAGATTTTAAGAAAGGTGATTATAGAAGATAGGCAATTTGAGGGAGACTTTATGTGGAAACACAGAGGGAACAAAGGATGAGCTCTGTTTCATTTGTAAAAATGACTGCTATTTCCACCTGGTCAACAAAATGCTTTGTGTGAAATGAATGCTCAGCTGGATAGTGACCAGTGGAATTTTATTTTCTGTAACAACTGCTGAATGATTCTCTGTTGCATAAAAAGGGCAGCCTGAATAAAAAGGGTCCTAAATAAATTGGAGAAGCCATTCACATGGAGCCAGAAGGTTAGTACAGTATTTTGCTGGGTCATTACTAGAACTTTTCCTGCCATCCCACCACACAGCTCATCATTTTTAAAAATAATGCTTTTGGCTACCATGTTATGATTCTCATTGTCTTTTTCCTCAACCAGTTTGAATATCATCAAATCCTTCATATTTTAAGGGAGGAAGCAAAAAAGAAAATGACACAATTTTGCCATGACTCCTTAATCCCTCAGTCCAGTGCTCTTCCCACTGTCATGTGTTTTCCTTTGTTTTGTTTAAAGTGACTGAAAGCCATTGTAAAAGAAAAGCAAGAATATAAAGTTCTTTTAACTTCAAGTCATAAGGTCTAGGTTTACATTCTTGCTTTGACAAGATTACTAGCTATACAACTAGTAATAGATCACTTAATCTCTGTGAATTCATGTCCTTTGTAAAATATCGATAACAATTCACCAATATTTACACTTCCTCCCAACTCACTTCTATGTTTGTTGCTGGCTAAGTGCATTGTAAATCTTAAATATTCTTTCTCTTGCCACATACTTCTTCGTTATTCATACCTCTTTTGCTCCCATAAAATCTCTACACACCACCATCTTTTTTTTAAATTTCTGGGACTGAAAACAGAACCATCACTTAAAGCCTGAACATATCTCTACACTCTGAAAACTGGTCTAAATTTCTAGAGAATATAGTCTAGATATTTCCTTCAAAGAACTGGGCTTTCATTAAAATTCTCATATGACAAGAACATTGTTTTGAATTTGAATCAAAAGAAGATATGCTACTTGGCTTAGTGGATATCAATCCAAATCAGTCAAAGTCAGGCCCAGAGATGGAAGATCCTGGCTTCAAATCTGGCCTCAAACACTGTCTAGCTTTCTGATATTGGGCAAGTCACTTAACCCCCATTGCCTTGGCCTTACTGCTCTTCTGTTTTGAACCTGATAAACAAAATTGATTCTAAGATGAAAGATAAGGGTTTTAAAAAAGATGTCCGTATGGCAAAAGGCTGACTTTCTTTGCATCCTCAGTAATTAGCGCAACAATTAAAGCATAGTAAGTACTTAATAAATACATGTTGACTAAATTACAATATTAAATATGTTGACACTCTTTAAAGAAAAAAAATGAAGGCTATTGGCATTGTCACTAAATCCCAAAATAAATATACCAACCTTTGTGAGAATTCTTATCTAGGGGATTGTTGATTGGATTATTTGTGAGCATCTCCTAGAATGTTACTTTTGTAAAGGTGACATTTCCTTTTGAACTCCTAAATGTCAAATAAAATAAACCATATTAGTTAGAGGATTCTCATAGTCACTCTGTAGTTTGAATAAATTGGCAAAATTAATGAATTTTTCTTAAAACACTAAATGGTATTTATCTAAAAACTAAAGCAAGCATCAATTTTAATGAGCATAATATTTTTCCAATAAGATTTTAGAAGAAGGATGTCCAATTTCACTATTAACTATTAAGCTTGAAGAATCTTAAGTGGAGTGCATTGCTATAGAACCCCAAGAGATGGACTAGCATTACTCTGACCAGAAGAGCTTGGTGGAAATCAGGTTTTACCCACATAAGTCAATAAGACTATCTTACACTGACTCTGATTTAATTACTGCTGCAAAGAAATCTAGCTAGTAGTAATCATAACAAAATCTCAATAACCTCAGATCTCTAATCAAGATAATCTTTAAACCACTTATACTTAGATTATATAGTGAAGTAGATTAACTTGTGAGGAAGATAGGGAACAAGTTCCTGTGTTGAGCTTCTGCCCCATTAGGGGTGAAGCCATTCTCTCAGCATCAAAGATTATTAGACAGATTTGACCTACTCCTCTTTCCTTTCTATATTACGTCAACCCCATACCCTCCAAGTTATTAAATCTTTGTTTAAGCTAATTCCATTGGTGTGAGAATCCTCTGATCTAAACCACATAGGGCTGAACACATACATTACCATAGCCAGGCTCCATCTTTCCATCTTGCCTGCCCCTGTGGCAGTTGAGATTCTATGAGAGAGAGATCAGTTGTGAAGACATCTTGTGAATATTATCCATCCTTGACTGGGAATTAGATTCTGATAACAAGAGTCATCAACTACTTGTGAATTTATTCCTTCTGGTATCAAATTCAGCTTCGAAGAAGCTTAGTCAGAAAAACATCAGACACTAGTCTATCTTTATAGTTAAGGTTCTGCAGCCAGAGTCCTAAACTGCCAAGGGAGGGGAGAGGAGTTCTATCAACTTGCTTCCCTTCCCCTGCTTGAGGCTTGGGTTTCCCAGCTGGGTCTCTGGTTTTGCAGCGTCTTTACACTAATCAATATTATGTTATAAATTTTATCTATAGTAATAACAGAAGAAAAAGAAAATAAAAGAATAAATGTAGACAACATGGAATAATGGTTTATAGATGATATGATATATTTAAAGAACCGTGGGGTGAGGTACAGATAGGTTTCTCAGTGGATTGAGAACCAAGCATATAGATAGAAGGTCCTGAGCCAAATCTTGTCTCAGAAACTTACTATGTATGGGACCCTAGTTAAATCTCTTAACCCCAATTACTTAGCCCTTATCACTCTTCTTCTTTGGAATCAACTAAATTTTAAAATGGAAGGTAAAAGTATTTTTTAAAGAAAGAAACCTAGAGTCACCTAAAAAAAAACTGGTAAAAAAGTAACAACTTTCTTAAAGTTGCAGGATAGAAAAAAACAAAAAACACAACTCTTAAGAAAATCATTAGAATTTCTATATTTACCAATAAAACCTAGGAGAAAGATAACTTATGATAAGTCACACAAAGTAATTCTGGATAGTATAAAATACTTTGCTAAGATACATGTAGCATCAATATGAACACAGTTTTAAATCACTTGTCACAGAAATGAAAATAGATTAAGCAACTGGAGAAATTTTAATTATTCATGGGTGGGCTGAGCCAATATAATAAAAATAATGATCTTTTCTAAATTAATTGACTTAGTTCCATACAAATCAAGCAATTTTTTTTAATAAAGCTATAAAAAATAACAATATTCATTTGGAGAAACAAAGCTCGGGAATATATACACACATATGGGTATGTGCATATAAAGGGAGGCAGTCTGGTAATGAACAGATATCAAACTATATTATAAAGTGGTAATCATGAGTATATTCTATTCCACAATAAGAAATAGAGTAACTGATCAATGAGATAAATTAAATACAACATATGTAGAAATAAGTAACTACAATAAACTTAGTATTTTAACAATTCCTATTCAGATAATAATATAACCACATTTTATAAGAGAGTAATTTATCTTACCTTGGAAACAAAATGTCCATTTTCTTTTCAGTGTACCTTTTATTGGAGGGATAAGAAATGTTCTAGTGAAACTATTTTGAAGAAGTATTTTTTAGGTCATCACATTAATTTTAATTAATAGCCTACAACTAAAAGGTGTGGGAGTATATCCACAATGGAAGAAATAGATGAACAGATAACAGGAAAATTAATGGTAAAAGCTATTAAATGGAGAATAAGTTATAACAAGATGAGGGAGGGGATTTTAAGGATGGTAGAGTCCAATTGTTAGGGCTATTTAAAAGCTAGCTTGTCAAAGGCTCTCACAAACTTCTTTTGAAAACCAATTTACATAAATGAATAAGGTGAATATAGAATAGATTACCTGTCAGGTCTATGGGAAAGGAAGAAATTTAAGACCAAGCAAAAGATAGAGAACATTACAAAATGTAAAAGGAATGAATTTGATTTCATCAAATTAAAAAGGGTTTATACAAACAAAACCAATGCAACCAAAATTAGAAAGAAAGCAACAAACTGGAGGGGGGCCAAATTTATAACAAAACTCTCTGACAAAGGTTTACTTTCCCAAATATTTGAGGAACTAAGTCAAATTTACAAAATATCAAGCC
This sequence comes from Gracilinanus agilis, assembly GCF_016433145.1. Lineage (NCBI taxonomy): Eukaryota > Metazoa > Chordata > Mammalia > Didelphimorphia > Didelphidae > Gracilinanus > Gracilinanus agilis. The sequence continues at coordinate 563,070,975 of NC_058130.1, read as the reverse complement.
ATTCCACAATCGACAGATGGTCAAGGATTATGAATATGTAGTTTCAAGATGAAGAAAAAAATTATCAATAATCACATGAAAAACTATTCTAAATCCCTCCTGATTAGAGAAATGCAAATCAAAACAACCCTGAGATACCAACTCACATCTAACAGATTGGCAAACATGACAGAAAAGGAAAGTGATAAATGTTGGAGGGGATGTGGCAAAATTGGGACACTGATACACTGCTAGTGGAGTTGTGAATTGGTCCAACCATTCTGGAATTTGGAATTAAGTGCAATGGGCTTTAAAGAATGCCTGCCCTTTGATTTAGCCACATCATGGCTAGGTTTGTACTCCAAAGAGATAATAAGGAAAAACACTAGTACAAAAATATTTATAGCTGTGCTTTGTGGTGGCAAAAATTTGTAAAGTGAGTGGTTGTCTATCAATTGGGGAATGGCTGAACAAATTGTGATATCTGATGGTGATAGAATACTATTGTGCTGAAAGGAATGATGACATGGAGGATTTCTATGCGAATTGGAAAGACCTCCAGGAATTGATGCAGAATGAAAAGATCAGAACCAACACATTATAAAGAGAAACTAATATATTGTGGCAAAAATGTAATAGACTTTTCTACTAGCAGCAATGCAATGATCCAGGACAATCCAGGGGAATTAATGAGAAATAACTCTATCCACATCCAGAGAAAAAACTGTGGGAGTAGAAACACAGAAGAAAAACATATGATCAATCACATGGTTCATGGGGGTATGATTGGGGTTTTGGAATTAAAAGATCAATCTATTGCAAATATGAATAACATGGAAATTGTTTTTGAACAATGATACATATGTAGCCCAGTGGAATTGTTTGTCAGCTCCAGGAGGGGGAAGGGAAGCAGGGTGGGAAAAATTCCCAAGGAAATAGATTTGATGACCTCTTAAATCTTTTCCATTTTTAAATTATGAGATTTAGTGACAAGGAAATTGTTGCTCCATATATATATAGAATAAAGCTTTAAAAATAATAACTCCATTAATCCCATGTTATGTCTACTATTTACAATTTTGTTTCTGATTAACACCATTTTTCTTAGTAAATTTATCTTTTGCTATTTGATTTCCTGGGCCACTCTATAACTTTTCACTAAAATAAAGGTCAATCCCTCAGGTGACAAGAAGTTAGAGGCCTGTTATTATATAGATACATTTCTTCCCCTTGACTAGATCTATTAACCTATACTGTGTCCTTGATGCAGGACCTAGCCAAGCATAATCTTAATAGGTGTATGTGTGTGTATTCATGTATTACATATATGTACCTATTACATATATATATTTATATGTATATATATATATATACCTGTGCTTGTGTGTCCCTGTACAGAAAACATGATATAGCAGAAGGAACATTGAATTTAGAGTCAAAGCCTCAGCATTGGAAATTTGGTTTTGCTACTTACTACTTTGTGACATTGTTCATCCTCAAAATTTTCTGACCCTCAGTTTCCTTATTTATTAAATGGAAGAATAGTATGAAATGATCTTTCTGATCACTTCCATCTATGTTGTCTCTTTGATTATTGTCAAATTCTGTTGAATCAAATATTCTATATCCTGTACTCTATCACTTTCCTTAACTTGGTGACAAGATGAATTAGATTTGGAACGTCAGACACTAATATGTGACATTAGGCAAATATTTTGACCTATATCTGGTTTACTTTTCTTTCAAGCACTTATAACAGTTATAGTTATTCTAACTAAGTTTCAAATGAAATCGTGCAAGTGAAGCTCTTTGCAAATCTCTAAGTGATATGCTAACATTTATTATAGTTTTCTATTTGTTATTAGCAAAAATATTTGTAGTTTTGGGGTAAAATATAGCTTTTAAGCAAAGTTAAATATGTTGGTTTTGCTGCCATCTGACATACATTCTATTATAAATAAAAAAATTGATCTGAGGATTTATTACCAAATTTTTAAGCATCTATTAGTAAAGAGAGAGATTGATAGAGGTTTAAAGTGATCTCAAGTATTCTAACTTATAGTAAGATGAGATCTCTGATTTCAGCCCAGGGAGATCCCCTCCATGCTGAATCGAGTGATACAATCAGAGGTGCCAGCCCAGGAAATCAATTAATTCCAGTGCAGAAATAAAAAAGAGCACTATTCCCACCCCTCCTTTCCCCATTACCTCCTTCCTCTGAGGCAACATTATGTTCATTTTGGCATGTTGATGCTAATGCTGAGTCAGGGGACCCAAGGAGATGCCAGAGTCAGAACATCAGATGAGATACATTCCTCTGTGACACCTATATCCCACCATTGGGGTACTCAAAAACAAATCTGGCTTACACACCGAGACAGAAAACAATGTGCTTCGAGAAGAAACAGGACCAAATTTAATAACGGGACAGAGCAGGGGAACTCTACTGCAGCATAACTAAAGAGGTAAGCCAAGAAAAAGGCTTCAATTCTTGAACTTTCAGGTCTGAGGGCGTAGAAGGGGAATCCCAGGATCCCAGGACTCCTCCCCCACTTGCTGTGCAGAGTCTCTAGGGGCCCCGGAAATCTCAGGGCTGGTGGGCACACCAGTTTGGGAGAAAGGGCCTTGCTGGCACTGGACTCAGGGAGTGAAACACAGGCACTGGAGGAGAAAACCAGAGAAACACAGCAAAAACTCCCAAAAGATGGTGGCTTATGTTATATAAAGATGGAAAGCATGGAATCCCTGCAAAATACAGGGACAGCCTCACCCAGGATTCCAGGGGACCCCCCTGGAGAACTTTGGGTGGGGGGCAGTTGAGAAGGGTTGAGGCAGTTACTTTGTGGAGGTTGAAGTGAGCAGACATTCTGCTTACTACTCCAGACTTGGGGTTCACCTGAGGTGGCCATTGTGGCATAAGCCAGTGTGGTTTATACTCATAGGGTTAGCCTTTTTGTTAGAATTAATCTTCATCAATATCAATATAATAATTATCTAGTGATTAGTGATTAGATATATAAATTATCTAACAAGTTCAGTTAGGTACCTTCCTCCCCTCCTGTGGGGGGGAGGAAGGGCAGCTTCAACCTAATAATTCAGGGTCGCCTTTCCTTATTCAAATACCTTCATTGACTACTATAGTTTTCCTTGTTGCTTCTTAATATAAGTTATACCTTCAAATTTGTGGCTGGAAATTATTTGGGGGAATACTCACAACTCAGTCTGGACATTTAGTTTGAATCCTGTCTGCTGCCAGTTTTAAATAGATCATTTATCTTTGTCCTCATCAGTTAGATAACTAGCTTCTACTTATTCCTCTATCAGATCTGTGAGGAATATAAATTAAAGAAAGGGAACATCATTGGGGTTCAGCCATAATAGAAACTTACCAGAAGAATCTTAACCAGTCTCCATCTTCCAACTGAAAAACAGCTATTATTTAGGGGGTAGGGGTTTGAGATCCAGGAGTGTCTAACCCCCTCCTTTCCTCACTGAAAGCCTGTCAATCAGTGACTCTTGACTTGAAGGTCTACTTGGCCCTGACACATTTATCTGCTTCTCCAAATTATTTTTTATTATCATCATAACACTTAGAGCCAAACCCCAGACCTCAGACAGCTTGGCTTCCTCATACTGAGAGAGAGAATGCAGGGCTTCAAGAGGAAAGAAAACCAGATCAAACACAGAGGACAGCACATGGGGAACCCACTGCTGAAGAGCTCAGTTCAGTGAAAACACTCCTTCTTTTCCCTCCATGTTTTTTTTTTCTGTTTGTTTTTCCCTCCCCTCCAGGTTTTAGCCTCAGGGTAGATAAAACAGTATAATTAATCCAATCAATAGAGGATTAATCCCAACAATTGACAAGACAAGAAGTCTTCAGAGGGTAGAGAAAATAACTACAAACCTCCATTACTAGCTAGATCTTTTATCAAAGATCATTAAATACATCTGCTCAAACTAGCAGAATAAGGAAGTGAAAAAACATAAGTAAGCAACAGAAAAATAGAAAAGAAATGACAATTGACAGCTTCTTTCAAGGAAGTGAAAAGAGAATAAATGAAACAGAAATAGAAAAAGAGGAAGTAGTTCCAGTGAACTGAACACAGTTTGGAAGATCTCAAAATTCAATTAACACAATAATTTAAAATCAATTAACTCAAGAACTTCAGGAACTCAAAAATCAATCAAGAGAGTCTGAACACAATACACAATTTGAAAAAGGAAATACATGAACTAAAACAAGAAAATGAAGTCTTAAAAGCCAGAATTGGCCATCTTGAAAATGAAGCAAAGAAGGCAAAAGATGATCTACAAAGAAAATCAGACCAGAAAGACAAGGATGACCAAAAAGCCAATGATGAAATTTAGTCTTTAAAAAACAGAACTCAACAGCTAGAAGCAAATGACTTCATAAGGCAGCAAGAATATATTAAACAAAATAAAAAAAATGAAAAATTTGAGAATATGAAACACCTCATTGATTCAACCATAGATATGGAGAACAGAGCTAGAAGAGACAGCTTAAGAATTATTGGTTTACCAGAACATCATGATAAAAGAAAAAAAGAATAGATAGCATTTTACAAGAAATTATCAGAGAAAATTGCCCAGAAATTCTTGAACAAGAGGGAAAAATGGAAATCGACAGGATCCACAGATCACCTCCCACATTTAATCCACAACTGACAACTTTCAGGAATATTATAGCCAAATTCAAAAACTATCAGACCAAGGAAAAAATATTACAAGCTGCTAAAAAGAAGTCATTCAGATATCAGGGAACCACAGTTAGGATAACACAGGGTCTGGCTGCATCTACATTGAAGGACCGGAAGGCATGGAACACAATAATCCAGAAAGCAAGAGAACTAGGTCTACAACCAAGAATTAACTATCCAGAAAGACTAACTATATTATTGCAGGGGAGAGTATGGTCATTCAATACAATTGAGGACTTCCAAACATTCTTAAAGAAAAAAGCAGACTTAAACAGAGATTTTGCTGCCCAAACCCAGAAATCAAGAGAAGCGACATAAGAGAATGGAGAGAGGAGAAAAGAATTCTTTTCTTTAAGGGACACAATAAGTTCAATCAATTGATATCCCAAGAAGAAAAGAAGATATTGGCAAATATTAAAAATTATTATTACCAACAGGGTAACTAGAAGAAGTTTACATAGAGGGAACAGGGCCAAACTGTATAGGATGAAATGTCAAGAGATATATAAATATATATATATATATATATATATATATATATATATATATATGTGTGTGTGTGTGTGTGTGTGTGTGTGTGTATGTATTTATGTATGTATGTATGTTGGTATAAGTATATACAAAACTGGGGGGGGAGAAGATAATAGTAAGAAAAATAGGAAAGCAAACAAAAAGGAATAAATTTATATTCCATAAAGAAGCACTTGGGATCAACAGGGAAAAATAACAATACACTGTAAGGGTAAAGAGGTTAGAGAGAGGAAATATTCAATACTTAAATGCATTGAAATCAACTTAGAGAAGAACAATGAGATCCATAGGGGTAGAAAATTGATTCACGCCCTATAGAGAAGTAGAAGGGTAACAAAGGGACTGGTAGGGAGGGAATCATTACTAGGGAGGGAGAGGGCTTGAGGGGAGAGCAGCATGGCTTTAAAGAACAATAAGAGGAGAATAAGAAGGGAGGGGGGAGAAAGGGAAGTACAACAAGGGAGGGGATTATAGGAACTGATTAAAAACAAAACACTGGTATAGAAGGAAACAGTGAAAGAAGAAAGGACAGGACTAGGAGAGAGAATCAAAATGTCTGGGAATGCACAGTTAATAATTAAAACTCTGAATGTGAATGGGATTAACTCACTCATAAAAAGCAACCAAATAGCAGAGAGTATTAGAAACCAAAACCCAACCATATCTTGTCTACAAGAAACACACATGAGACAGACAGACATACATAGACTGAAAATGAGAGAATGGAGCAAAATCTTTTGGGCTTCAAATGAGAAAAAGAAGGCAGGGGTGGCTATCATGATCTCTGTCAGAGCCAAAGTAAAAATAGATAAGGTTAAAATAGATAAGGAAGGTAACTAGATCCTAATAAAAGGCAGTATAAACAATGATGAAATATCAGTACTCAATATGTATGCACCAAATGGTATAGCTTCCAAATTTAGAAAGGAGAAGCTAGTGGAGCTCAAGGAGGAAATACATAACAAAAACATACTGTTGGGGGACCGCAAACTTGTCTATTGTGAAGCTCTAATTTTTTCGTCTCTCATGGAGATAATGAAGCAGGTACTCATGAGTTACAGTGTGTTCTGAGGAATATATTGTAAAATCTAATGTCATATAAATATGTTTATTATTTATTTCAGACTGTAATGCAGTCTTTCTAGCAGAAGCCTTTTGCTTTTGCAAATTCAACTGTAAGCAGCCCTGGAATTTAGGGGTTTTAGAATATTCAGAAAGGCAGTTGGAGCCTGAGGCTATAAATAGTGCTGAAGTTCCAACTGAGGGGCTTTTGCCTTTTGGCTTTGGCATTGGCCTGTGCTGATTGTCTTTGGGAAATTTGGACCTAGTCTGATTTCTCTGGACCTCTCCCATCTACATCCCTGCTATTTCCCTGATTTTCCCCATTGGGCACTGGGAGGAAGGGTGGGCTTGGTGAGTTGGACTTTGTGGGTTTAGTTTCTGTAGGCAAGTAGGACATCCTCAATCAAGCCACCCCTTATTTAGTGATTTCATAAATACTTTTACTTCAGGACAGTGAAATCTGTCTGACTGGGAGAGCAGGCCTCTCTCAGTCTGATCTTCTCCTGTGATCCATCCCCCAGCACCAGCCTTCTCCCTAGCAACAGTTTTAAAAGCCTAAAACCCCTCTTTCCCTCTGATTATCCCTGACATTAATAAATCCCTCTGTTACCTACACAAAGCCTCTGGTGAATCATTGTATTGAAGATTAAGGCAAAGGTTGAGGGAAAGAATTATTTTCCTTTTATTTCTTGAGGGACACCCAGGCATCCATCTTGGGCAGGAAGTACCCAGCGGAGACTTCCTGCAGACATCAATTACACTGACAGGGTGGAGCCTTTGACTCCTCCCTCAAAGAACTTTAGAAATTAACAAGAGAAACCGCCTTGATCTAAGCATTTCTGACTGGCCTAATTCCTCTTTTGCTATAGAGATACCTTCCCTGCCTGAAGGATCAAGTCTAATCCTCACAATGCCCTCTGTCTCTAGCCTCCTGTGAATAAGCCTGTTTGAGCTGCCCTCATGTATACTCCCATTCATTCCCTTACTTTTTCTCATTCATCCCTATACTCAGCTATCCCCTTCATTCTCCTCCTCATCCCTACTATCACATTTATTCTTCCCCATACCAAGACTGCCAATTTCTTCATAACAAGACCCAGTAACTAATTGTGTAACCCAAGACTAATTATTCCAGTCTTCCTAGTCCTCAATGTTCTTATCTGTAACATGAACTATTTAGAGAAATCAATTTTGAAGACCTCTTTTGCTCTCAAACATGCTTTAATCTGTGAAAACTTTCCCAATTTCACCAAGAATAAAGGACTTTAGGTAGTCTTGCTTCCTCACTTCCGGTTTTTTTATCTTTAGCAAAGAAAATGGTCATTTTCTTGTCTACAAGCCTACTAAGAGATATGGTGGAGAAGTGGGAAGAGATACCTGGTTGACACAAATGGAAAGCAGAGTATCCAAGAACAATTCCATCTAACTTTCCCTCTGGTTTACTCTAGGCTGAATGGGAATAAAGGAAATGAAGTCAGGTTTTCAATAACAACAAAGTTCAGGGAGGCCTTATTGTAATTCTATAAGAGTTAAGTATAAAAACACTGGAAAGAATAATTGTGCTCTTAAGGCCTTGAATCCTCAGTGAAAATTTTCTCAAGTATTCTACACTTCATATTTAAATTCAAAGCTTTTGCTTCCATGACCTGGGAGGTTATGCTTTTGAAATGCTTTTTCAGAGCTCTTGTTTTGAATCTGTAGCATTTTCTTCAATTCCAAGACTCTTTTATTTTCTATTTTTGGTCTATTATTGTCTGGACAAGCTACCACAATTTGTTATAATGGGAACCCCAGAACACATACTTCCTTAGAATTGAGACTTTAAATAATCAAACAAATCTTTCATAAAAGAAAATTCTTTCTCACTGTAACTGACACAACTATTTCATCCTGAAGAATGAAATGCTCTTAATTGGTTAGCAAAAAAAATGGTGGTCTTTATTTTGACCTCTCCTTAGGAGTCTAAGGTGACAGCCCTTCTTGTCACCCTTCCCCTTAAGCAAGCTGTGATGAAACTACTCTCAAGAAACCATCTTCTAACACGTATTGCCCAGAAAATTACTACTTAAGCTTTAAGTGTCTTTTTATTCTTTATTTTTTTGTCTCCACAGAAGGTGATGAAGAGGCAGCTTGGGCTCACAATACATTCCTTTGAATTTCCAGATCCTTTAGTCAGGCTCTAGACCTGCTTTTGAAATGGTAAATGCCCTTTGCTCTTTTAATCCTTTGTAGACAGTCACATTAAATTGTTTTAGCTACCTTAGAAAGATATTGAATTTATTTAGGCATCACTGGCAAATGGGGTAGTATATTCCTGCACTGATACTTTCCTTTTATGTGCTGTAAAATTCAAGATGTTGACCTTTAGATATGAAGATCATAATATCTTACAACATAGTTATGTTAGAGATAGTATTTTCTCGTCACTAACTATTCTTTCCTCTAGAGTTCATCTGCAAATAGCCTACTAATATGAATATCAGAAAGAGAAATCAAGGCATTCTTTGTGGCAACAGTGAAAGGGGGCAATTTTTAACCCTGATTGTACTTTTAAGATATTCAATTTGAGCTATTTCCTAATAGTTTGAGAACATATTTTGGTTTTCATCTTTTTCAGAAGACTTGAAATCCTAAAGGCCTTCATTTCCATATTAGATCCTGAACTTATTTGGGGGACTCTGAATTCTATCATAAAAGTAAATTAAAGATGGAAAGTACACAAGTCTAATTTGATGAAAAGGAGGGATCCAAAAATAGGGGAAAAAATCAAAATGTGATATGAGTTTACACTATTATTTTGGCCTTTTCTGTTTAATTGGTGACCTCTATTGCAGTGTAGACTTTATTATAATCCAACTACATCTTTTATAAGCAGATACCTGAACATATAAATTTTAAAACAGCAAAGACTTTTTAGCATAGGAATAAGATATATCTAGGAGACACTGTGAAAGGTTTGAGGTAGACTAAGTATTTGAACTTCCAGGTGGGATGGAGCTTTCTAGAAGATTCCCATTTTTTGTATTTTGGTCTATAATCTATCCAATCAACTAGTATGCCCTCCACTTTTGGAGAAATAAAAGTCAATGAATATATGTATAAACAAAATCACTTCAACCACAAACCACTCTTGACCACTTATTAACTCTGCATTTATTCCAGAATCTATGGTCTAGCATGAAGTTTTTTATGTGTAAGATGTGATAGAAAACAAAATGAAAAGTCATTGATGACTGAAATAATTAATGCTAAAAAGGATAGTGTTGATGATATTGAGATACTGAGGTTTATTGGATTCCTCAGTATCCCTCATTGAAGAAAGTCTGAGAGCTTCCCTCACTGGACCACTACACTTTTCAATCACCAGACAAGATTTGTAAAAAACAGGACAGATATTTATTTTGAAAACAAGGTATTAGGAAGGGGAGGTTTAAAGGAATAGGGGTTCTCTAACTTTAAGGGGTTCTCACTAGCTTCTCACCTTCTAAAACCCTTCACAGGGTATATTCTATGACTTGACCCTCCCTAGGCCCTAATCTGTCTGTCTAGATCCCCAAACCTGACTAACTAACCTGACTCCATTTAATCCTCCCAGATTGATTTGTAGGATGAAACAGGTCTGTTAGTATCTTCAGGGTGAACTCTTTATAGCCCAGTTCAACCCTAGTTGGGCCAAGCCAGAATTGGCTTCTGGCATCTTCTGAGTAGTCAAGAATACTTTCAGCATGCAGGAACACTTATTATTATAAAGCAAGGAAGGGTTTCTCCAGCCAGGAACAACAGAGGTAAGATTATTCAACTTCAGGGGATAGGAAGTCAAACCTCCTCAGTTCAAGAGAGAGGATGTCCAAGCCCTGGACAGTTCAAAAGACAGGAAGTCCAAGGGCCTCTAACAACAACAGTTGTTGGTATTCACTCTTTTATCCCCTTTCTGTGTTTCAGTATCCTGAATTCTTTGGTTCCTAGCATGTGGCTGCTCTCTCTTTGCCAAAACTCCTTCTCTTACTTACTGTAATGCATTTCTCTTCTTCCTTTATTACATTCCACACTTTGGACAAAACTAAAATTCCTTTTGAAAAAATGTTTTGGTATTTGTCCACCAACAAATTTAATTTCCCCTTATTGTGATCCTATTCTAATATTGTTACTCAAAATAACAAACATCCTATACTCTTACCATATCCTAGTCCTAATACTACCTTATGCTAAGGAGTATAAACTAGGGAAAGAAAGAAAAGGGATTTACAATAAACAGTTACAAAGATACAATGAAAATGCAAAAATTTGAAAAAAAACATTTATGAAAAAATTCCATAATACAAATACAAAATGCAAATTGTAAAAGAAAACAATAAAAAAATTCAAAATTCAAAATACAGATACAAAATTTTTACAAAAATAGCTAATAAAAATCAAATTGTGATACTAATCTAATACCCAAAACAAACTTATCTTAAAAATTATAAAAATATATCAAAATAGAAAAATTACAAAAAACACAATGTAGTATAAGCTTTTACAAAAAACAAAATCTAAGTAAAAAATAAACTTATGCAAAATGCATTCAAAAATCTAAGTTGAACAAAACAAAACCCAACATTTCTTATTTAAAATCCTATTACTATTACAGAAAACAAAACTGTGTCTACATAGAGCTTGAAACTGAGTATCCTATGCTAAGAATCTAACTTTTGCAACATTTTAAAATATTCACACAATTATTGTACATAATCTATACATATATTTACATATATATTTACAAAGGTGTATGATACATATATGCATATATGTACAGATCTATAAAAAATTTTGCACTAGAACTATGAACAATGTAATATGCAAAATATATAGGAACATATTCAAAATATATACACATATATACATGTGTGTACACTCACTGTATTATAATTTATGCAATATCAAACTAAATTGAAATTATTTACATGTATGTACATAAATATTTAAATATGTGTGTAATACAAATCACCACAAACTTGTATGTTCACCAATGCTACCTAAACAGAATATCACAAATCAGACCTTCTATTTAGGCAAAGACCTTATTGAAACTAATGTGTATAGTCATTCTCCTTTTATAGTAAACAATGCATCATGTATCCATTTATTTGGGGTTAACTTTTCTTATGAAAGATCTTAGACAGTTTGTGAATAATGTGTCCTATATGTGCATGTTGGATGCAATCATAAATACCAAACCCTTCAGAATCTCCTCTTCTCAAGTTGACTGTTGTCTCTCTTCTATCTTCATAGTTCTTGACATTATATAGTGTTGCATGTAACTAAAGAGGAAATGTGTTATGTTGCAATGGTGCAGAATCTCACTATCATTTGTCCATCAATCCTTCTTTTCCTCTTCTATGATTCTTGTGCACTGTCTCTGTTACCCTGTCAGCTTCAGGTCAGCTGTTTTCTGCCTGCCTCTTCATATACCGTCATCCTTATCTTCTTTGAATCATCCTCTTCCTCTTCGATTCTCCTCTTCCACTAAAATCGTCCTCTCTTTACTGAACTTTTTTGACTACAGACTCATTTGACTGATGGAATCTCTCAGCTCTCCTCTATATATCTGTTTGATATCTCTTCTTCTTCTCCTTCTTCTTCTAGCACTATTTCTCCTTCTTCTTCTTCACTATCAGTTATGAAACCATGAATCTCTGCTTAATACCTTAATTGTTGAAGGGGAAATTAAAATTACTGTGTAAGGACCATTCCAATTTTGCTGTGTGGCAGAAGCTTACTGGGCTTAGTGCTTGAAAAACAATTAAAAATATAATAGAGAACAATAAAATCCATGTGTTTGTCATGAAATCTGACACTCAATTGATAGAGAACTAACAAAGAATGGGGAAACTAGCTCAATGCTGTTTAATCAAGAACCAACTTTTAAATTAGCCCAGAGTCAGTCTAAGAAAACACATATTACCATTAAATTATATAAGGTATTGCATAGAATTTAGCACAATGTTGTTAATTTTTTTTTCTTTTCAGAAATTCTAAAATTTTGCCTATAGATTGATCACTAGGATTGAATTTGATCCTTATTTCCTCAAATAAAGTAGGCATGGAACACTGTTCCTTGTAACTATAAAATAACTACACAACCCAGAACCTCATGAGTTAGCCATACAACATAATGGCATTCCTTCAGTATTCCTAAACATATTTGATACTGTAATTTTTTGTATCCATTTATATTATAACTTAAGGATACCAGGAAGGGTCTGGCAGCTTCAAATTATCCTTTAAGTCACATGGACCATAATTATACATAAATTCCATATAATATAATCCTTTATTTGGTTTATCAGTGATCTTTTAAAATACGGATATACCATTAGTATAGAATGATTAACATTCTATAGCAATAGAAGGAATACTGTCAATAATAATAATAATAGTATTCATTGATTAAATGTTAGTCATTCATAGTTTAATGAATTCACCTACTAAAGTTCTGATGGAACAAAGTTAATGATTTGGAGTGCCAAATAGTTCTGAGAAGGCAACATTGATTTGTGAGTCACTTCCATAGAACAATACAAAACTACTTTTTGCTTGACTTGAGTAGAGGAAATTGCCTCAAAAGTGAAGAGTGAAGGATAAAATGGAAGGTGAGGAGGTGCTAAAACCAATTTCCTATACCTCAGGATTTTACTTTGAAATAATTCAGGGTAGAGTCAATATAGAGGAATAAAACTAGGGCAGCAGCTCACAGTTTCAACATGAAAATCCTCTCCAACCAAGAGTAAAATATCTCCACAAAATGAATACAGAAGTAAAAGAACCAACAGAGACAGGAGGAAAAGACCTTCAGAAAATAAAAACCCAAAATGTAAGCAGAGATCATCTGGGGAACTGAGGTGAGAGGGGATCAGAACTAATAGGAGACATAGCAGCAAGTGAAGGGCAAGGCAAAAGTAAATGAAACACCGCCACCACCCCACACATCTGCTCTCACAGGTTCCAAACTTAAGCCCAAGCTAACTCAGATCCTGAGATCCTGCTGAACAATTCGTGGTCCAAGGCGACTTATACCCAATTAAATTACAAACCTGTGTAGAAGTCCAGAGTCCCAGCCCAAAGCAATCTGGGCTGAAGGGGACCAATCTTTGTGGGCACAGAGCAAAGCCAGAAATCCAAGTTTGGGCTGGGGGTAAGGACATAGTCCATGGTTTTAAGGTGAGGACATGTTTCTCAGGGGAGCCTTCCAGGGATATTTTTGCCCAAAACTAAGGGTGGAGTTCCAGGATAGGGCAATGGAGAATGTGCCTAATTGAAACAAGAATACCTTGAGATTAAAACCATGAGCCTAAACCTGGGTCTAGAATCTGATCTGCACCTCACCTGATCAAGGTCAGACTGAGATCAAAGGATTACACCCAAGCCTGAGGAAAGTCTTTAAGCTATCAGCATTGAAGGGCCAATTGAATGAGATAGGGGGGTGGACTCTCAGAGTTCTCAGACCTCAGACCATCTGTTAAATTAGTAACAACCTAGAAAATAAGCCAAAAATAACATCAAGGAAGTACTGAAGTTTAAGAGGGTACCCCAACTCCCCAGAAAACAGAGCCTACCTACAATTAGGTAGGAAAAATGAGCAATCAAAAAAGCACCTAAATCTAAAGACATTATATGGAGACAAAGAACAAGGTGCAGACACAGAAGGGGGCATCAAAAGCAAAGGAAACATACCCAATGTCCAAAAGAAAAATATGAACTGGACACAGATTCTGGAAGAGCTCAAAAAAGACTTCAAAAACCAATTATAAGAGGTAGAGAAAAAGTAGGGAAAAGAAGTGAAAGTGATACAAGAAGAAATGGGCCAACTGAAAAAAGAGAGCCAAAAATTGACAGAGGAAACTCAGGCTTAAAAAATCAGAATTGACCATCTAGAGACTAAAGATTTCGTGAGAAATGAAGAAACAATCAAGCAGAATCAAAGGAAAGAAAAAAACACAGGAAAATATCAAATATCATATTGAAAAAAAAAACTTACCTAGAAAATAATTCTAGGAGAGACAGTTTGAGAATTATTGGATTACCTGAAAGCCATGATGAAGAAAAAACCTTGAATATCTTATTACAAGAAATTATCAATTTCAATGGTCAATCAATAGGATAGAAGATTTCTAAGCATTCCTGAAGAATAAGTCAGAACTAAACAAAAAATTGAAAAGCCAAATACGAGACACAAGAGAAGCCTAGAAAGGTAAATAAGAAAGAGAAAATTTAAGGGACTCATTAAGGTAGAAATGATTATATGTCTACATGGAAAGAGGCATTCCATAATTCTCAAAAATTACTCTCAGTAGTAGAGAAAATAAAAATGATTTTCTCAAAAAGAGGGTGGAAAAGTAAGCTGATTATGATAATATTATGTATATGATGATATATAATGATATGATGTATATGTAAATGTGATGGTATGGAATGATATGTATGTATGATATGATATGCATGCATATGAATAACATGTAAAAAATCAATCAAGGGCTGAAAGAGAGGGTTGCACTGAGATAAAAAGGAAGGGAGATATAGAATAGGGTAAATAATATAACCTAAAGAGGTGAGAAAAATGAGTGCAGATAGGGTAGCATAAGATGGTGATGGCTAATGCTTCAACTTTACTCTCTTTGTAATGGCTCAGAGAGAGAAAAATGAGTATGTTTAGTGGGGCATAGAATTCTATCTTACCCTACAGAGAAACAGAAGGAGAACAAGATAAGTAAAGAGGTGGGGATAACACAAGGGAGGGGAAACTGTGGGTGGGGGTGACAAAAAGCAAAATACTGGTGAGAAGGAATAGAGTGAAAGGGAATAGAGCAGGATCTAAAGGGAATAATAAGATGGAGGGCAATACACAGTTAGTAATCATAATGCTTAATGTGTTTGGAATGAACTCACTCATTAAATGGAAGCAGATAGCAGAGTAGATTAAAAATCAGAATCCTACTATATGTTGCTTACAAGAAACACATTTGAGGCAGGGTGACACACAGAGATTCAAGATAAAAGGCTAGAGTAGAATATATTATATATCATGTAAAGAGGGAAAATTATAGTTTGTTAGATTGAATATTCAAAGGGGGTGGTTGCCAGGAAATGAATATATATCAATTCCAAATGATTTTTTAGCAATTTATTTATAAAATATAGGGAGAAAGTGAAAGTAGAGAAATGAGAAGAGCACAGAGCAAGAGATCTAGCTTAATGAACTAGATTATGTATTAAAGCCCTGGCTTTACTCTGGCAGGGCTCCAGAGGCCCAAGCTGGAGTGCCTAAAGGTCAGCTAAAAAGGGTTTTAGCCACTAGACCTCCTCCCAATCAAGGGACCCCTCAGGAGGCTAGTACCTCCAGGGGAGCTAAGGAAGGGAGACAGACTTTTTTCACTCACCACGTGGTAGTTCAAAGGGAGAGATTTAAGAACAGTCTCACCAAGTCCAAGGTCTCAGGTCCAGTAAGCAGATTCTTCATCAGCCTCCAACTTAAACTCCAAACTCTGAAGAGCAAAGAAGTAGTCCCAATAGGAAGTTGTAACTCCTTTTAAAAGGCACTTCTTTTATGTCACTTCCTGTGCATTCCTCCCGTTTTACATGTACCAATAACAACAACAAAGACTTTGCTTAGGACTGCTTAGGGGCCAGTCAGTCGATTCTGATTCATCACCCACATCTTGCAATCTCACCTCTAATGAAGAAGAAATTTAGAAAATTATTAAGAATTACTTTGCTCAATTATATGGCAATAAATATGACAATCTAGGTGAAATAGATGAATATTTACAAAAATAAAAATTGTTTAGATTTTAAAAAGAGGAAATATTCCCTCTCAGAAAAAGAAATTGAATAAATCATCAAAGAACTTCCTAAGAAAAAATTCCCAGGGCCAATGGATTCATAAGTGAATTTTATCAAACATTTAAAGAACAACTAATCTCAATACTATGAAATTATTTGACAAAATACAACAAGAAGGAGTTTTACCAAATTCCTTTTATGACATAAATATGTTACTGATTCCAAAGCCAGGCAGACCAAAAACAGAAAAAGAAAACAATGGACCAATCTCCTTAATGAATATAGATCCAAAAATCTTAAATAGAATGCTAGCAAAAAGACTCCAACAAGTGATCATGAGAATTACTCACTCTGATAAGGTGGGATTTATACCGAGAATGCAAAGATGGTTTAACATTAGGAAAACCATCTACATAATTGACCATATCAATAGTCAAACCAAAGAAATCACATGATCATATCAATAGATGCAAAAAAAGCCTTTAACAAAATACAATACCCGTTCCTATTGAAAACACCAGAAATTATAGGAATAGAAGGGTCATTCCTCAAAATAATAAACAGTGTACATTTAAAACCATCAACAAGTTTCATCTGCAATGGAGACAAGTTAGAACATTTCCTAATAAGAACAGGAGTCAAGCAAAGATGCCCATTATCATATCTTTTAGAAATGCTAGAAGTAGCAATTAGAGAAGAAAGGGAAATTGAAAGTATTAAAGTAGGCAATGAGGAGACTGAACTATTACTCTTTGTAGATATGATGGTACACTTCAAAAACCCCAGAAAATCAACTAAAAAGTAGTGGAAATAATCAGCAACTTTAGTGAAGTTGCAGGATACAAAATAAACCCACATAAATCATCAGCATTTCTATACATTTCCAATAAAACTCAGCAGCAGGAGTTAGAAAGAAAAACTCCTTTTAAAATCACTCTAGACAATATAAAATATTTAGGAATCTATATGCCAAAACAAAGACAGGAATTACATGAACACAACTACAAAACACTTTTCAAATAAGTAAACCTAGATCTAAACAACTAGAAAAATATTAGCTGCTCCTGGTAAAATTAGCTAATATAATAAAAATGGCAATCCTTCCCAAATTAATCTACTTATTCAGTGCCATATGAAACTACCAAAAACTTTTTTATAGAATTAAAAAAATTATAGCAAAGTTCATCTGGAAGAATAAAAGATCAAGAATATGAAGGGAAATAATGAAAAAATATGTGAAGTATGGGGATTTAAAAGTACCAGATCTTAAACTGTACTATAAAGCAGTGGTCATCAAAAGAATATAGTAAAAGAAAATAGTGGATAAGACACAGAAGGGTGGATCAATGGAATAGAATAGGGGGTCAATGACCTCAGTAAGCTAGTGTATGATAAATCCCCAAATCCTGACTTTTTGGGACAAGAACTCACTATTTGACAAGAACTGCTGGGAAAATTGAAAAACAGTATGGGGAAAATTAGGTATAAATCAACATCTTACACCCTATACAAAGATAAATTCAAAATGGGTAAATGACTTAAATACAAAGAGTGAAATCATAAATAAATTAGGTGAACATAGATTAGTATACCTGTCAGATCTGTTAGAAAGGAAGGAATCTAAGACCAAGAAAGAGATAAATATTGCAAAATGTGAAATGAATCATATCAAATTAAAAAAAAAGTTTTTGTACAAACAAAACCAATGCAACCAGAATTAGAAGGAAAGCAACAAATTGGGAGAACTTTTTAATAATAAAACTCTCTGAGAAAGGTTTAATTTCCCAAATATATAAGGAACTAAATCAAATCTACAAAAAATCTACATTTGTCAATTGGTTAAGGGACATGAATAGACAATTTTCACAGAATGAAATCAAACTATCAGTAAGCACATGAAAAAGTGTTCTAAATTCCTGATTAGAGAAATGCAAATTAAAGCAACTCTGAGGTACCACCTCATACCTAGCAGATTAGCCAATATAACAGCAAAGGTAAGCAATAAATGTTGGAGAGGACAGAGCAAAATTGGGACACTAACACACTACTTGTGGAGTTGTGAATTGGTCCAACCATTTTGGAGGGCAATTAGAAGTCATGCACAAAGGGCTTTAAATTAATGTCTGCTGTTTGATCCAGCCATAGCATTACTGAGTTTATATCCCAAAGAGATAATAAGGAAAAAGATTTGTATCAAAATATTTATAGCCATGCTCTTTGTGCTGGCAACATAGTGCAAGATGAAGGGACGTCCATTGATTGAGGAATGGCTGAATAAATTGTGGTATATATAGGTGATGGAATATTATTGTGCTGAAAAGAATTAAAAAATGGAGGAATACCATGTGAACTGGAACAATCTCCAGGAACTGATGCAGAGTGAAAGGAGCAGAACCAGGAGAACATTGTACAGAGAGACTGACACATTATGGTACAGTCAATTGTAACTGACTTTTCTACCAGTAGCAATGCAATGACCCAGGACAGTCCAGAGGAACTTAGGAGAAAGAATGCTATCCACATCCAGAGAAAGAACTTTTGAACCAGACATGCATTAGAAAAATATATAATTGGGGGCAGCTGGGTGGCTCAGTGGATTGAGGCTAGGTCTAGAGACGGGAGGTCCTAGGTTCAAATCTGGCCTCAGACACTTCCCAGCTGTATGACCCTGGGCAAGTCACTTGACCCCCATTGCCTACCCTTACCACTCTTCTGCCTTGGAGCCAATACACAGTATTGACTCCAAGATGGAAGGTAAGGGTTTAAAAAAAAGAAAAAAAGAAAAATATGTAATCGACCATGTAGTACAATAGGGACATGATTAAGTTTTTGATGTTAAAGAATCACTCTACTGCAAATATGAATAAAATGGAAATAGGTTTTGAACAATGATACATGTATAATGCAGTAGAACTGCTTGTTGGTTTTGGGAACGGGGGCGGTGAAACCAGGGGTGGGGAGAATCATGAATCATGTAACCATTGAAAGATATTCTAACTAAAAATAAAGAAAAAATAATTCTACTTGACATCCTGAATAGCCTTCCTTTTGTCTTATCCTAAAATCATAGTTAAATATTCTGGTGATTTTTCTTGTAGTTAGGAAAACTATTATAGTTAAGACTGGAAGGAATATGAAAAAAATTGACCCTTATTATATGCTATTAGCTTAATAGCATATATTGTGAGGTATCAATTGATATATCTTTTAAAAAGTAAAACTCGCAGTCTCTCCTAGTAACAACTCTAAGACAAAAGGTCAAGAGTTAGGAAAAATGACACTAGGTCTCTGACATGATAGAAGTATAATGAATGATATATCAATGTATTATCTTAATATGTATTGTTGTTATGTTTATAGGTCTCTGACATGATAGAAGTATAATGAATGATACAATACAATTTCTTCAAAGATTGTATCAGTTTTGCCTCTATACTCATCATCCATCACAGTTTCTGATATATAAGAGATACAATACATATTTGTTGAAAAATGTTATATAGAACTATAGAACTAGCTATAACTGGATGGAAACATATTCCTGACCTCATAATACCTACCCCTCTAGTACAGGGGAAATTGAACGAAGGAAAGAGCTGATGAAGACAAAGCCTCGACTTTGCAAAAGGTGTCTGCTTGAGAGAAATGGCCAGGTCTGGTGATATTTGAGTATCATAAGCTAGGTTTTGTGAGTGCATTGTCACATTGTCTAGGGCTTTACCTACAGGATAATAAAGTGGGATACATGTCATTAAATCCAGAGCCTCTTTATCATTCTGCTGCCACTCTTTTGCTTGCTAGCATTTGACATTTATAAGCAGAGCTGTCTCAGCAAGGTCAGAACATCTAAAATCAAGCGATTAAAAAAAATCTACTTCATT
Source organism: Gracilinanus agilis (assembly GCF_016433145.1). Classification (NCBI taxonomy): domain Eukaryota; kingdom Metazoa; phylum Chordata; class Mammalia; order Didelphimorphia; family Didelphidae; genus Gracilinanus; species Gracilinanus agilis. Next base: position 563,050,985 of record NC_058130.1, on the reverse strand, counting down.
GAAAATGACATTGACAATCTTCATGTTGTGGTGGTGGTAGGGAGAATAAAAAAAGAAACAATTGATTATCCATAGCAAAATTCTCTTACAACCAGCCCCTAGGGCTATCATTATTATGAATTTTATCCACTCACATTGACTTTCAAGTGGGACTTGGAATTTTACCACATAGAATTGCCCGCATCATTGATTTCTCTAAAGGACTATAATGGGAAGTTGCTGTGTGCACTAACCCAATCACCAGGGTCCTATAGAGGAACCATTGATAACCTTAACTTTTTGCAGAGTTAAACCCTGGAGGGAATTTGGACCTAATTAAATTTCTTATCCACAAGTAGAACTGTAATGCTTAAATAGCTCCTAAAAGCACTCATCTTTTCATTCACACCTAAGTTGAAGAACATTTGGAAAGATTATCATGCAATATCAATTTGAAACAATTCATCATTTTTGTTAATAGAGGAAAAAGCTATGAATTGTCAGAGCAATTGTGTTTGAGATGCAGACTGGTATGTATTATCTATATGACTTTGGACAAATCATATGATCTCTTTAGCCTCTGTTTCCTCATTAGTAAGATGACAGTTGAATAGGTGATCTTAAACTTTCTACCTACATATCAAAACATGACCTTCCTGTACTAGGAAGGAATATTCCATGTAGTTGAAATTTTCACTCATCTGAAGGTTGTTCCTTTCAATACCAGATTTTTTAAATAATGAAAATATATATCATATCCATGAAAAATTTACTAAACCTATCTGTACCTCATTTTTCTCACCTAATAAAGACAGAATAAGATGTTATTTTAGGCCTTTCCACCTGTATATTTTTTCCAAAAGCATATATTGTACTTCTCTTTCTGTGGTATCCCTAGTGATATGGGTTTAGGACAGAAAATGCTGCAAATGTTTATGAAGCCAAAGCGAATAAAATATAGGGGATTATCATGTTTTGAAGGGAATGACTCATTCTAAGGATCAAAGACATTAAATAGTAGACTCAGTGAATAGAGTACTGATCTAGAGTCAGTGCTGGATGAGTTCAAATGTAGCCTCAGGTACTTCCTTTTTTACATTGGGCATGTCAGTTAACCTCTATTTGCCTCAGTCAACTATAAAATAAGAATACTTATAATACCAACCTTCTAGAGTTGTTGCGAAGACCAAATGAGAAATGCTTGTAAAACTAATTTATAATTCAGTGCCTTGAACATGTGAATTCACTATACATTTTAGTTATTATTATGATTACTCTACCAACCAAATTTAACAATATATAATTTTTAGATATAAATATAATCAAACTTTTTCATTCTAAATCAAAATCTTGTTTCCTACAATTTTTGTGTTGAGTGTAGTTCTGTTCTCTAGTACTAATAGTAGAAGGAAGTTAATATACATTTTTTCATATAGTCAGTCTTTTTTTCAGTTGTGCACGACGCTTTGCAAATGAATTTAGCATTGTCTTAGCAAAGGTACTGGAGTGGTTTACCATTTCCTTTTCTAGATTATTTTTATAGATGAAGAAACTGAAGAAAACAGGATTAAGTAACTTGGTGAGAGTCACACAACTAAGAGTCTGAAATCATATTTGAAATCAGGAAGAGGAGCCTTCCTGATTCCAGGCCCAATGTTCTATCCACCGATCCATCTAGCTGCCTTTACTCATCTTTCATCTCTGTACTTTTGCATAGACTATCTCCATGTCTATAATATACTCCCTCCTTACCTTTATCCCTTAGAATTTCTATTTCCCTACATAGCTCAAATTAAATTTTATTTCATACATTATCTTAATGCCATATCTTTCTAGCTTAAGACTCAAATCATGTAATATTTATTTTGTATGTACTTAATATGTGCTAATTTCACATATTCTTATGTGTTGTTCTTCAGTCCTATATGACTTTTCTGATCCCATTTGTGGTTTTCTTGGGGAAATGTGGGAGTTATTTATTATTTCCTACTTCCACTCATTTTACAGATGAGGGACTGAACCAAACAAGGTTAAGAAACTTGCCAAGGGTCATATAGCTAATAAGTGTCTGAAACTACATTTGAACTCAGGAAGATGAGCCTTCCTGATTTCAGGCTTAACACTTTATCCACCATGCAACCTAATTTCTCCTAAAACATTTCTTTTAATATGATAGATCTTCAACTCACATAGTCATAGTTAGGAAATTAGAGGCCTTCCTTGGAACTAATTATTCTGGAAAAAAATATACACTCCTCTGATCAACAACTCATTACCTAGCCTTTGTCTGAAGACACCAAGGAAAGGAGAATTTACTGCCTCCCAAGCTAGTCCATTCGGATTTTGGAAAATTGTTGTTTCCACTGTTGTTATTGCTACTACTACTACTACTACTACTACTACTACTACTACTACTACTACTACTACTACTACTACTACTACTACTAACTGAAATTTATATAGAAATATGCTTTACAAATCCAATTCTCATTTCAGTTTCACAACAAACCTACAAGTTAGGTGTTGTTATTATCTCCATTTTATAGATAAAGATATTTAAGGCAGACAGCATTTAAGGGACTTGCCTTGAGTCACACAACAGTAAGTATCTGAGCCTGGATTTCAGTTCAAGTCTTCCTGACTTAAGATCTAGGGCTTCCTCTCTGAAGTTTCATTAATGGAGCCTAATTTGGGGTTGAAGGATAACAAGTCTAATACTTCTCCAAAGCATCCATTAAAATATTTGAAATATCATGCCTTCTCTAAGTCTTCTCTTCTCCACACTAAATATTTACAATTCCTTCAGCTGATTCTTATGTAGCAGGATTTGAGGACTTTTATCAGCGTCATCATATTTAGGTATATTCCAGCTAATTAGAGAATAAAGATTCTTACAGTTATTGAATATAAATTATCAGTTTATCTTGCTTGCTTCTCAGACCAACTTGAGATTTATCCAACGATTCTCCTGTGTTGTGAGGAAGATTATTATTTAGTTATTATGTAGGAGACTTAGCAAGAAGGGCTGGAGAATTCCACATTGAATGGGGAAGCAGGAAGTGGCTTGCTCTCTCTCTGAGAAGGACTCCATGGTGGTTGGGACAAGCTGTAAGTGACCCTGGGAGACCTCAGAATTAGTGGAGTTGCACCCTGATTCCCTGAGATCTTGGAGTGTGGTGAAGATTGAAAGCAGAGGACATCAATCCTGCAAGGCAGAACTGAATAGGGAAGTGGCCTGTGATCTGGTGGACAGCTTGCAGTCTTCAATTCTTACCTGGCTACATCAGTTCTGGAGGACTTGGTTCCTGGCATCCTCTAACATCCCTGGAAGACTTGTGAGATCCCAAGTTCAAGCCCTCTTCCACAGGTCCTTAGCCAAGCTGTCAAAGCCTGGCAGAAGTCAGGCTGGCTAGGGATCTTACCCTTTTTGACTCTAGTCCTGGGTTGTTAGCCATAGTTTACGTAACCGCCTTTCCAATCCTCTCATATTATAATTAAACTAATTCCCTTTGAGTTTTTAGGAATTTTAGGTCCTCATTGTGTGTATGTGTTAATCTGTATTTATTCCAGGCTGGTTGGGGCTGAGTGACAGTTGGTCAGGCTTAACTGTCATTCCAGTCAATGGTCTTTCCCTTGTAGTTAAACCTGGTTCCCTAACTTTTAACGTCTCACCCATTCTCCCTTCCTGTCTCCTATCCATCCCAGTGAGCCCATATTTAATATTTAAGGCACCTTCCCTGGTTTTCCCCATTATGCCTGCCACCCCAATCTTTGGCTATTGCTGGCTTTCCCTGTCCTCCTCTATGAACTTATATTTATTATGTGAAACAACTTACTTAACAGACTCTCCGAAGCTATACCTCCAATGAGACTATTTAACCCTGCCCCACTCTGCCCCTCTAGATCCCCTGCACTCCAGTAAGTGTGGTAACCCCAAATTGCAATCTCCTCACATGTTTTAAAGACCTTTTATTACTGCCACTTCAGGAGTTCTCTTTAATTCAGATGTACATAGTCAATAGAATACTTGACCTGAAGTCAGGAATATCTGGGTTGATATATTCACCTCACCTCCACCCCCACTTAGTATCAATGTTGTGTCATTCATGATAAAGTCACAATTTGTAAGAACTTCAGTTTTCTTAACTATCAAAATGGGAATGATTAATTCATTATATACCATGTAGAATTGTGAGGATCAAATGAGAAAATGACTATGAAGTGTTTTACAAGCATCAGCCTTAAGTAAATGTAAAGCATCACTATAATTCCTAAATGCAAAATTCAGAAATTAACACAGTACTTAAGGTAATTTCTAAAACTGAATACAGAAACACTATCATCCTTTGGCTGTTAAACCAAACTCCATGTTATTAACTTATGTTGAATTTGCAATCTGGTAAACCTCATAGATGGTTATATTCAAATTAGCTAAACCTCTGCCATATTTGTATTTATGAACTTGATTATTTAGTCAAAATGTAAATCTAAAATTCTGTTGAGATTGTTTTTTTTTTCTTTAAATTCTGGCTCGGTTATCTAACATATCAGTATCTCCTTGTACCATAGTTTTATCTTCCAATTTATAAGCATTAATTTTCTGCCTTTATCAAAATCATTGCTAAATAAGGTAATTCTACCTAGTTTATTCCTCCCAAATGGTGTTCACAGTTTGGGTTTGAAATCTTAAAATAAGAATTCATAATCATTCACTTATATATCATGGTCAGTTATTTGATATAATTACTTCAAACCAAAGCTTTCTATGTAGCTCATGCCCAGACACAGTGTTGTTTGTTCTAACTCCCATTCCTATTAATGAATCTAATCCTAAGAGATTACCTACAATATTCCATAAGGGTTTTAAGGGTAACCCTGAGGGGTTTTGCATGTAGTCCTTAAATGGACATTATTTTCCTCACTACCACCATCATGCTTTTCCCCAAGATACTCATTTGAAATTCAACATCAGATTTTGGTGTTTATAAAAATATACTTGCTAAGTTTATAAATTAATACAAAACCATCTCCCCCAAAACCTGTGACATACATTTCAACTAATGTGTACAGATTCTAGTGGAATTGGTGTAAGACACTGCATATGTTAAAGAGATAATTCAGTTCTTAGTTTCAAGAAGTCCTTTTCTCTCCTTCCTAGGAGTACTAAAGAAGTATCCCTTAGGTATAGCATAGTTTTTTTGGCTGGAATACTTTTAGAGCTATGAATTAATCTCTCTTCCCCCCACCCCAAATTTAAACACTGCCTTTCACTGATTTGAGACACTAGGGGGAAGATAGGAAGTACAAAAATAAAAAAGTCTGCAAAGCTCATAAGAGGCATCTCTGGCCATAAGGTAGGTTAGACCAACGGTCAAAATGAATCATTGGTTACCCCATTATGACTGTTTTACATTAGGTATAATTAAAACAATCTACCCTGTAATATCATTTTGCTACACAAAATGGAGACCAGGATGAGTGACACCCAACAGTTTTAGAATTTAGAACCAACCCAGATGCCATGAGCCAGAGGGCAAAAAGCAGTTACTGCCAGGACTATAAAAGAGAGAAACTGGAACAAAAAACTCTCTCATTCCTGAAAAGGGACCTGGATGATTGGGTGGGTAGGCCAACCAAACTTACTTAGTTAATCTGTATCCTGTTCCAATACTTATCACATACTCAATTTCTGGACTAAGCTGTGCTATATATTAATCACTGAACATCAAAGAAGAACAACATTAAAACTCAATCAATTTGGTTAAGGCCAAAGGTACCTGGTCTGGCCAAAGTGCCACAGAGAAGGAAACCTCTCCAGTAGACAGTTTCAACCTGATTGCCCTTGATTGACAAACCTGATCATCAGTAGTTTAGTGAACAGTTTCCCAATACCTCTTTCCTTCAACCCTGTTCATTTCCCTGAGTTGTTACAATTAAATCTTAAAAGTCTACTTAGGTGAAGGTCATTATTGTCCTAAGGATCAATAATCTTATCCTTGGGCCTGAGGGAAGGGATAGCTCAAGCAAAGTGAAATCACAGTTATCGGCATTATCCATTAGTTCATAACTTTATCCATCAATTTAAACCCAGGATAAGCAACCAGAGAAGCTCTGTGATCCAATTCACAGCTCCTCACTTAATCACTTATTCCTGGGCACTCTTAGGTGGGAGTTAGTTGAGTGTTTAGCTGAGCTTCAAATACTTTGCCGGACCTGGTGTTCACCTAGGCTTCCCACCTTCACTCAGCTCAGGTCCTTACACCATCAGAGGACCTTGGGCCATCTCTCCATCAGGCTCTATCAGATATCACTATACCACCTATAACAACCCTCATTTACTCCTTCCAGGAATTTAAATCATCTTGTATCTAAATAATTTGGTTTTTGAACTGGTATTTCATTTCATACATGACCCATAAAGCATGACTGAATTTCTTCAATCAATATCAACCTTTTTTCAGGCAATATTTTTCCAATGTACCCAATGACATTTCATATATTTAATCTAAAGTCTGTAATTGATTGGATTATTGATTGAAAATTATTTTCATCTCATCAGAATATCAAGGCACTCTCTTGGTTATTTTAGGTGGGATAGAATAGCTTCATTTGATTTAATCAATGAAGCCTATCCTTACTCTATTGAGATATTATTGTATAAACAATAGTAATTTTAAAAAAATCTCCTCATAACCCTAGAATGCGATTCTGTCCATGCTCCAACCTTCAAAATGCTATAGACTTGTGGATAGATATTATATTTAATTATTTATAAAAGTGTTCGAATTCTGAATATACAAATATAAGCAGCAAGGACAATCTATAACTTCAAGAAGCATGAGGTTCCAAATTAATGAAAGATGACAACTAAATAAACAAGACCTATAAAGTGGCAAAGGGAGAGTCCCACATACAAGGATAAAGTAAGGAAGTAAGAAGCAAGATGTAATGTGAGAATGGTGAGGATATTTCATGAAATGCTTGAAAAGACTAAGGACCCACTAATCAGAAGAGAGTGTTGTGGGATTGAGATATACCCAGGGATAGTAGGTTGTTGGCAAAAGGAAGAAGAAAAGCATAGAAAGTGAAAAATTGAAGGAAGTCCATTAATGCAAAAGTAAACAATATACCAGTGATGACAAGGGGTGGGTGATGTGAGGAATGTCCTCAGGTATATATGGAGAGGGGGAAGGGAGAAGCCCAGTCCCACATCCCTCTGTCTTTCTAGTAACAAACTCTGGCAAACTCTATGCTGGTGATGGTGGGTCTGCCCACAGAAAGGGCTCTGAGTGCCCCCTTTTGCACAGGTGCCTAGGTTCACCACCGTTGCTATATATAATAGTATGCCATAGTAAAGAGTCACAATTATAGGAAATGCACATAGTATTTTCCTCAGTTTTACTTCTTTTCAAAGGAAGTAAGTCACTAGGAAGTGTTAGAGAAGTGGCTATCTTTGACTAGAGCCCAAGATATGAAGTTAAAGTAAAGCATAGTTCAAGTCTTTCTTCAGGATCTGTGCAGACTATTTGAAATCCAGGCTGCAACCTCATTAATATTGGGTGGGTTTCTACATTGTTCACAGCAGGATATAGTCATCTTGTTAATTTTGAACCACCAAACATTCTGTGAGCATGTATGCTTTTTTTCTTTCTCTGCTCCAAATTAAAGAGGCAAGACTCTTAATAGAACTAGTTCATATAGGTCAAAATAGAAACTCAGGTACAAATAAAAGTAATAAATTCAAAGGTAGAATCTGGATAGTTGGTTGAGATTGGCTTTATCCAGAGGGAAAAAGTTATAGGAGATGTGGGAGATGGAACTCATGGTACTGGAGGTAGGAACTTAGTGTAAGGAAATGGCTGGTCCTTTTCCTTCAGCATGCTAATGGCTAATTGTTCTATAATTCCATCAGTCTCACAGAACTTTTACATAACTATTAAAAGTGCAATGAAGCTTAAATCTTTTTCTTTTTCAATTGCAAATGGTCACTGCCAATTTCACAGCTTTTATAATGGTAAAGTTATTATAGGTCTGAAATAAGTTAAGTTGAAAATGGGCTTTTAGGTCAACTCTCAAAGAAAAGTCACAGAGTGCAATAAGAGGCCTACTTTCAAACTATCATCACACCATCAATTTCTGCTCTTTGGGTCTTTCTATCTACTTAACTATTTTATTGTTTAATCTGTATTTTTCTATATTGTTCCTATAATATCAGACATTGCCAGTAGGTCTGCAGCCTTCATAACTCCCAAATATTGCTGAACCTGTTTAAATCATAATTTGGAAATATTTTATAAAATGAATTAAAATATAATATTAATTAATTGGTATTTAATTAAAATATTAATTTGGTTAATAATTAATAATAATTAATTAAGATAAAATAAAAATACAAAATATAATAGGACATAGGTAACATTAAATTTTAAAACTGTCAATATGTCCTGCACATGGATTCCTATGTTGAGATTAACGGTACTTATTTCTATCAGAATTTAACACTAGTGGTCCAAGAAGTTATCATTAAAACTTTGTCAAATATTTTGCTTAAATATAAATAAATTATAGCTACATTATTAGTTTTATATACCAGGCTAGTATCTATTATTAGAAAAGAGAGGGGAATCATTCTAGCATGAACTAGAATTTAGGAAACCATAATGGTTTTCTGCACCGTAAGATTAAGGGGTCAGATGGTAATGGATTCACCCCAGTCCCAGATCAGATGAGAAGCAGATAAACTATACTGGATGGGAGGGGCAGGAGCCCGTGGAGTACTTCTTCACCTCCCCCCACACTGGAATCAATTGGAAATAAGTTAACAGAATACTTTCAGAGCTGGTTATGGAGGTTATACAAGCTTGGTAAATCCTGGGCCAAGATGGTAAGTAGATAGAGACTAAACCCCTTGTGATGATAAATTTCTTTGTTTGAATTACTCTCTCAGAGGATAGAAATATTTTATTTCAGGTCAGACCACAAGCCTCAGGGCAGAGGCAGTTACAGCCCCTGCTTGGATGGAATACTTGGCTTGGTGAAAGGAAGGTAGTAAGTATAACCCCCAGTTAACTGAATACAAACTCTATCTTTCACAAACTAAATGAATTTAATGATTTCAGGGAATAGGAGAAAGGAATCAGTTTAAGGAAAGAGGAGGGAAGGCAATCTGGCTAAAACTGTTAACTGTAGGCTAATAGCACATTCCCCGGGGTGGGGGTGGGGGGATGATGTATCTGGAATAACTGAATTCCTATTTAAATCCCTAAATAATCTTCCTTCTAAAACCTAAACTGCTAAACTGAAGGTAGACTGTGATTTTGCTTGAAGGTCTATCTTTGTGGTTAGCTATCAAGGTAAAGCAGCCCTGGCTGTCGGAGACTGTCTCAGCCCCAGGAGCTACACAGAGAGTGTGTGCCCAGAGCCAAGAGCCAAGAGTCAGGACCCTTGCAAGAGGGGTGACATGACTTTTATACAAGGACTGCAACTGCCCTTAACTGCCCTGTCCTTTAGAGTTCTGGGGGGTACTGTGGAATTCTGTGATGTAGTTTGAACCACTCTCAGAATCATGGATGCCACAGTACTACTTTCTTCTCTGGATATTTTTTAAACTATATATTATTCCAGGAATTGAAGTCAAATCCACTAATCAATAGCTTTCAGATTTAATTTGCTTTCCATGATCATATTTTTAATTGGGGAATATTTAATTAATTCAGGCCTGTCATAACACTTCTATTGTCCATCATCTTTCAGATTTTGCTAATAATAACTCTGTAATCCCATCTTCTCTTAATCACAATCAATTGTGACAACGTCACAAGAATTTAATTCTTATGAACCTCTCATACCCATTGAGATTAATTCCCCTTAAAGGGTTTGGTGCCTGGGATCCAACTTATTTTATCTAAATTAGTTGAAATCACATCTCTCCACATTTATGGAACATTACAAACATCTCTCCCAAATTTTAAGATGGTATGCAGTGACACCAATTCTTTAGAGTTCTGTCATTTCAACTTTAATAATCAGTTCCTTGTAATTTATGAGAATCACATCTTGAACAGCAGCCATATTCTTTATTTTTTATTCACTAATCTCTTGTTTTTTTAATCAGAAAACTGCAGCAGATGTGTGGATAGATGAACTATTCCATCTATACTAAAACATCAGTTTAGTATCCATACTATATCAAATGACTAATCTGAATCAGGAAATCATTTCCCATTACCTACAGCCAGTTTCCTTTGGATATGATCTTTTTTGTATCAAGGAGATCACTTTATGCAAAAGTTATATATAACATATTGCTTTATCATGGCAGAAGCAGAAGTAAAATCTAACATTATAGGCAAATATGTCTATCCCTTTTCTAGTTGAAATTATAAGGTTTTATTTGTTATTTCCTATTTTATTATTTGTGATCCTCCCTATATGATACTAGTGATAACCTTTTTGTCTGTATGGGTAAGAGTGAGTGACTCTTCCAGCAATGCATTAATGTCCCAATTTTGCCACATTCCCTCCAGCATTCATTATTCTCCCCTTCTTTCATTTTAGACAATCTGCTAGGTGTGAGGTGATACCTCAGAGTTATTTTGATTTGCATTTCTCTAATTATTTAGAGATTTAGAACACTTTCTCATGTGCTTATTGATACTTTTGATTTCTTTACCTGAAAGTTGCCTATTCATGTCTCCTGCCCATTTATCAATTGGGGAATGGCTTGATTTTTTATACAATTGCTTTAACTCCTTGTATATTTGTGTAATTAGACCCCTGTCAGAGTTTTTTGTTATAAAGATTTTTCCCAATTTGTTGTTTCCCTTCTGATTTTAACTACATTGTTTTTATTTGTACAAAAACTTTTTAGTTTAATATAATCAAAACCATTTAATTTACATTTTGTAATTTTCTCTAACTCTTGCTTGGTTTTAAAGTCTTTCCTTTCCCAGAGATCTGTCTCGTATACTCATCTGTGTTCACTTAACTTATTTATAGTTTCCCTCTTTATATTCAAGTCATTCACCCATTCTGAATTTATCTTGGTGTAGGGTGTGAGATGTTGATCTAAACCTAATCTCTCCCATATTGTTTTCCAAATTTCCCAACAGTTTTCGTCAAATAGTGGATTCATGTCCCAAAAGTTGGACTCTTTGGGTTTATCATACACTGTCTTGCTGATGTCATTTACCCCAAGTCTATTCCATTGATCCTCCTCTCTGTCTCTTAGCCAGTACCTTATTATTTTGATGACTGCTGCTTTATAGTATAGTTTAATATCTGGTACTGCTAGGCCCCCTTCCTTCACATTTTTTTTTCATTATTTCCCTTGATATTCTTGATCTTTTGTTATTCCAAATGAAATTTGTTATAGTTTTTTCTAATTCAGTAAAGAAGTTTTTTGGTAGTTTGATAGGTATGGCGCTAAATAGGTAAATTAATTTGGGTAGAATGGTCATTTTTATTATGTTAGCTTGTCCTACCCATGAGCAATCAATGGCTTTCCAATTGTTGAGATCCAGTTTTATTTGTTTGGAAAGTGTTTTGTAGTTGTTTTCATATAATTGCTGTGTTTGTTTTGGTAGATAGATTCCCAAGTATTTTATATTTTCTAGGGTGATTTTAAATGGTATTTCTCTTTCTACCTCTTGCTGCTCTAATGTGTTGGAAATGTATATAAATGCTGATGATTTATGTGCATTTATTTTGTATCCTGCAACTTGGCTAAACTTGTTGATTATTTCTACCAGCTTCTTAGTTGATTCTCTAGGATTTTTTTAAGTATACCATCATATCATCTGCAAAGAGTGATAGCTTAGTCTCTTCATTGCCTATTTTGATACCTTCAATTTCTTTTTCTTTTCTAATTGCTACTGCTAGTGTTTCTAGTACTATGTTGAATAATAGAGGTGATAATGGGCATCCTTGTTTTACTCCTGATCTTATTGGGAAGGCTTCTAATTTATCCCCATTGCATATGATGTTTGTTGATGGTTTTAGGTATATACTGTTTATTATTTTTAGGAAAGGTCCTTCTATTCCTATACTTTTCAATTTTTTCAATAGGAATGGATGCTATATTTTGTCAAAGGCTTTTTCAGCATCTATTGAGATAATCATGTGATTTTTGTTTGTTAGACTGTTGATATGGTCAATTAATAAATGTTTAAATTAAAAAAAAAGAGTGAGTGACTCTTGCTCTGTGGGTTCAAGAGCCAATGAATGGAACCACCAAAGTACTCTCCTTTACTTTTCCTCCTTTTGTATTTCCCTAGACTTACAGATTTAAATATCATGTAGTTCTTTTTCAGCCCTATAATCCCTTTTCTTTATAACAAATATCTTCAATAAGAACTTGTGGGGGGCAGCTGGGTAGCTCAGTGGAGTGAGAGTCAGGCCTAGAGACGGGGGTCCTAGGTTCAAACCCGGCCTCAGCCACTTCCCAGCTGTGTGACCCTGGGCAAGTCACTTGACCCCCATTGCCCACCCTTGCCAATCTTCCACCTATGAGACAATACACCGAAGTACAAGGGTTTAAAAAAAATAAAAAAAATACTATAAAAAAAAAAGAACATGTGAAAAAAATTGAAATCAGAAAGTCCAAATCCAGTATTTATAGTATCACCATCCATTAGATTGTAATGGTCACTTTTTTCCTACCATGTACAATTTTTTTTATTTTGATACAACTTACATCTATATGGCATTTCTTCTTTCAATGTGCTTCATTGTGCAATAACATTTCAATTTCCAAATAACCTTGGCAAATAGAGAAATACATTCTACCCTTTTAGAGGTGACAAAATTTAGGTCTAGTAAGGTTAAATGATTAACCCCAGGTCACACAGAAATCAGCATACCCAGAACAAGAATTAAGTTCCTATATCCTTGTCTAAAGCTTCTCCTACCAGGCTTCCTTTCTCTACTCTTTTCCCTCATATTGCTATCAGTAAAAAAAAAAAAAAAAAAAAAAAAAGATAGAACTACAACACAACTATTTCAACTGATGGTTATAATGCCAAATAAGAACTTTAGATTCATGAATCCTTGATAAATGATAATGTAAAATATGTAAAATGTATGTAAATGTAGATATAATGGGGAGGGATTTTTTCCTTTTTGAGTGAATCACATTATAAATTACCATGATGTAGTTGGAAGTGTTTTGGATACAGAAGTAGAGGACCTGGTTTCAATTGCAGCTTTCTTACTAAATATTTGTATAATCTCAGATAAAATAGTTAATTTCCCTGGGCTTCAGTTTCCTCACCCATTAAATGAAGGGATTAGATGAGTTAACTCTGAGATCCCTTCTATTTTTAAATATATAATGTTATGATCCAATGATGTTTAACAACTGGAGAAAACCTCAGGTATCATCTAATGCAGTCTTTAAAAAACAATGACAGCCACTGAAAGATTCCCAACTTATAATTATCTAATATCTATTAGAAAATTTTCAGTGAGAGAGAATATCCAACTCATGAGAAAAATGTTGATGTAACTTTCTGATAACTAATTTTTAAGAAATGTTTCTTTTCTGTGTGGTCCCCTTGAAACATCTACCTATTACTTCTACTTCTTGACAATGGGCCAAAGCAGAGGTACAAGCTGGAAAATCAAAGTCAGAGAACATGGATCCATTTGCTGGTTCCACTACTTATTATTTCTACCATTTTAGCGATGTCTCTTAATCTGGGTCTCAATTTCCATATTTGTAAAATTGAGAGCATTTGACTCAGTGACTTCTAAGATCTGTTTCAGCTACACATCTATGTCTACCCTCTCTCTTACATATGAACAGCTGTAATATCTCATTCTCCAACAAGATTTATTATAGGATCATAGATTTAGAGCTTAAAGGCACATAATAGGCCATCACTTTCTCAGAATAAAAATAAGGTAATTGAGGGCCAGGGATATACAAGGACTTGTCCAAGGTCACATAGATAGTAAATGGCAAATAGAAACTGAATGTAAGCCCTCTGACAACAGTTTTAGTACTCAATACATAATAATCCATTACATTCTCTTATTCAAAGCATTTTATCTGGAAATAAAAACTTAATAAACATTTTTCTTCATATGACTGGCTAAGAAGGCATATTATGAAAATTGTTATAAAATTCTATACCTCATTTATCATTGTTTAATATTTAAGTTTTTATTTTTTGTAATTAAATATCCAACAGCTACAGAAGTTAGTTGGAGTTTCAAATGTAATTGCAAATTCATCCCTACTGGTCAGAATTAAAGAAAAAAAAGAAAGAAAACAAATCACTTGTCAAGTAAAGTACAATAAAAATGTCAGACTTTAATGCTATGGCTCTTATTTCTAAGACTGCAAGTATTATTTGATGCCTGACACTGCTCATATATTTGTGTTTTTGAGTGACAAGAAATTAGGAAATCCTTTTAGATTCACAATATGGTAGAGGTGGAAGGGGCTTTAGAGATCATCAACTCCATCTACCCTTTCACTTTGATTAGGAAATCTAGGCCCAGGGAGTAAAAATAAGTAGAAGACCCAGAACTAGAATGCAGTTCCCCTAAATCCCTCATTCTAGTGCTCCAAGGGTTGACCTATTGATTATTTCATTTATGATTTGGAAGTGGCAGACTGCACACGTTAGAGAAGGAAAGAAATTTCTAGAAAAAAGAATCCAATCCACTCACATTCCCAATCTGATAGCCTTTTGGATGTTTAAATTGTTGCATGTTTCTTTAAAGTTTAGAAAGTGCACTGAATCCATTTTCAATGAGCAAGATAGTGTTTAGATATTGTGTAACTGAGCTTTCCTGTTTTCTCAGGGGATGATCCACAATCAGTGAACTGTTAAAACCTTTCGTTTTTTATTGCTACCAACATATATCACTAAGTACCCAAAGTGCTGTATATGAGAAAATCAATAAATGCAATGCTTAGATGATAAATGTTTACAATTTACTACTTTGCTGCTCCCATGTTCTAATGAAAACAACACCCAGAAAGAAAAGTGAGTGCAGTTATGTATAGGAAGTTAATACCTAATGCTTATTTAAGGAGTAATCTTATTCATAAGCATATTTTCTTATGGTTAGATTCTAGAATATTTATCTCCGAAAGGAAAAGACCTGATTGTAAATAAATCACAGGTTTTAAATCATCCAGTTTGCCCACCATACACTTAATACTTCTGGAATATTGACAATATAAGATGCATAATACTGGGGAAAAACTGTTTCAAACTTCTTTTTGCAGTATGATATATTATTTATTTATTCAACAAAGCTAGGGGTAAACGTGGATGATGAGTGAGGCTAGTACAGGTATTTGTCCTTCTATCAAATTACCTATTTTATTAATGAAATGTCTCAAAAGCTAAATTACTCAATGACAGAGAAGTTTATGTGGAATGGCAGCAGAGAGGTCACATTTCATTTGAATGACAGGACAACACAATGTGAATGCACAATGTAATGAGGAATTGTAATTAATTATGCGTTCAAAAGTATTTTTCTTTAATTCCAAAATAAAATCTTTCTTTCTTCCTTTTTTTTGGCAAACGGAATATGCCACATAACTGAAGGAACTAAAATAAAGCATTTGGTGTTTATTTGTATTTGTTTCCATGATGAAAGACAGCTTCTAGTACTCTCAAAACAAGTCACTAATGAAAAAGTGGAAAAAAGCCTATTTTTTTTTTAATTAAGGGGAACAGCTAGGTGCCTCAGTGGATTGAGAGCCAGGTCTAGAAATGGGAGGTCCTATGTTCCAATCTGACCTCAAAAATTCCTAGCTGTGTGACCCTGGGCAAGTCACTTAACTCCCATTGCCTAGACATTACCACTTTTCTCCCTTGAAACCAGTACCCAGTATTGATTCTAAGATGGAAGGTAAGGATTTAAAAAAATTATTAGGAAAACATGAATATATCATATATCTCTATTAGCTATATTATATAATCATATAACACATAATATATGATTATAGCTATAGTTGTATCTCTATAGGTTTTTCTCTAGTTTTGTATCACTATAAAAATTTCTACTTCTATCATCTCTGATATCTCTATCATTTCCTATCATCTATATATTTACCCTCATCATGCTCTATTATATCTATCCATCTATCTATCTATCTATGTATCTATCTATCTATGTATCTATCTAATCTATCTAAAGTGATATTCTTATGTATATATTTGGATACATATATATGTATTTTATATATGATTACATGCATTTGCATCAATATATTTGGATATATGAATACAGATAAAAGATGTGTATTTTAAAAATATTTTTATTCATAACTATATTATATTTAGATGGTAAAATCTTTATTTGTACAGATACTATTTAGCCACAAAGATTTATTAAAAGGATAGTGTTCCCTCTATTAGTTAGTTAAATGAATAGATGAACCATTAGAAACCCCTCTCTCTCTTTCTCTCTCTCTCTCCTCTACTCCTCCTCTCTTTGCACCTCTCTTCTAATGTGTCGTCATAGGTACGGAGATGACAGAGTTTTTTTTTAAAGCCTTACACTTCTGTCTTAAAGTCAATATTATGTATTGATGTCAAGGCAGAAGAGTGGTATGGGCTGGGCAATTAGGCTTAAGTGACTTGTCAAGGGTCAAAAATCTAGGAAGCACCTGAGAAACCAGAACCCCCAACACAATGTTTTCAAAACCTATGCCCAAGGATCAGATACCCAAATAGTTTCTTTTAAACTAGAAATGTTTCAAATATGGGTCCAAAGATGCAAGTCACGTCTTTTTTCTGAGTATGAGACAAGTTATATTCAAAGAGATCACCAGCTAGGGGCAATAGAAACTTTTTAAATTAATCTCCTGGGTGATAGTGACATGTACCAGTAGGAGAAATCTATACTATGATAAAATCACAGGTCCAAATGTATACTGCCTATGTTTACATGAATACCAGGTTGCGTATATCATGCATGAACCTTGCACATATTCATTTGTTGTTATTCACTCACTCATTCATGTCTTATTCTTCATGACCTCATGAGCCATAGCAGACCATTACTATCCATGAAGCCTTCTTGGCATACATGCTAGAGTGACTAGTTCACCATTGCTTTCTCCAATGGATTATGGAAAACAGACTAAATGACTTGCTCAGGGTCATATAACTGGTAAGTGATGGAAGCAAGATTTGAAGTCAGATCTTCCTGACTCTATACCTGATGATCTTTGCACTGAGTGGGTCTGGCTACCTCCAGTACTTATGCATGTATTTCTATACATACAAACATACAAATGCATACATGCATATGGACATATAAATCGTATACAAACCATACACACATATATATGGGTATACATACATATGCACATGTATGTATGTATGTATGTATGAGGATTTGTGTGCATGCTTATATATGTATATATACATGCTCACAGATATACATATACATGTATATGTGCCTACTCACATATCTTTCTTTACATATACACACATACATACAACTATATGTACACTCATATACCACTCTTCCCTAATCACTTTTGTGGATAGGAATTATTATCTCTTTGTGTTTGTGAGAAAGGAGAGAGAAGAGAGATAAATTGGAGTGAATGTCACTTATGCCATATATATTTTTCCCCATAACAAAAATAAATAAGGAACATATTTTAGTTTGAAGCTAAGATTTTCTTTAACCAACATTTACCATATATAGGATCATTTTTCACTGAGTCTGTCATTTCCATTGCAAGGAATAATGAAGAAACAATCAGAATGACAGTAGTACACCTTGGAATAAGGACATGGTTACCTTGACTTTCAACCCATTGGTCATTTATTATGAGAATATTATGCCTCTGTTCTTCCATTTTATTTTCAAAGTGACTTCTGTGAGATTTTCTTTTCAATCTCACTTTCACTAGAACTTTCATTAGTATAAGAAGAAAAATTATAGAGATTTAGGGAACAGTATTTTTAAAAAATAAGATTAAGAGATTTATGTAAAGGATAGTATTTCCTCATATATAGCTCCATGAAAAAAGAACCCAAAGAAAGAATGAAATTGAATTCATTTTCACCATTTATAGTTGCCTGAAAATGCAGTATGATACTTAAACCATATATTTCATGAATTATTAAATTATAACAATTCTTCATTAGAAATAAGATCACCAGGTTGAAAGATATATTTAAAAATTAAGTCTAATATAAGTCAGTGAAAGACTTCCTCTGATGTTTCGTAGTTTTATGGATGTGACCCCTTGGTCACATTGACTGTGATATTAATATACAAAGGTCTGATGGATTGGAAAGTTTTCCAGGATTGTCACAGCCAAATTGTGTTTATTACATATGAACACTACCCTAACAAAATTCAGAATTTCATTCCAAAACTGATCAAAGAATATAAAAGTTCTTGGCTATATTTTCTCATGAAGCTATTGACTAAGACATTAGAATCTCCATAAGCAGAAAAAATACCTACCTTTACCAAATCACAGATCCAGTATTCACAAACTTTTATAAGTCTCAATAAGCTACACTGGCGAGTATGAGAAAAAAAAATTTCCAGTAAATTTCCTAGGACATTCTTAATATTAGATGATGATAAAGGAAAAGCAATTATTGAAGCTTCCTGGATTTGTTTCAAAACTAGGAAAAGAGTAATAACATCATTTAATAGAGAATTCAATATCTTTCTGATTCTACCTTTTATAATTTTGTAACTAAACCTTTTACCATTTAAACTCTCAATCAATACCTAGACACTTACTTTGAAACCTTAAACCTTTAAACTGTTGAATTGAGTTGAAATGATTTTATCTCCAAACAATTGAATCTCCTTTCTAATTAATCAATCAATGCAATAAAAGAATAGAGCATTTCAGTTAAAGCAAGTTGTTTGACCTAAACAATAAATGGTCTTAGTGAAGTCCATTCTATCAAAATGATCATCTTAGCCCATGTCCAAACAGCTTTAAATCCCTTTCTTATTTTTAAGAAAGTCAACAGTTTATTTGGAATCAGAGTAACCAGTTATAATTGGCAATGGGAAAAACATGAAAGTGAAAATGAAAAGTTTTTAAAAGAGTATATTTTGCATCATAAAAATTAGTACTTATGAACTGTGACTGCTTTGTCATGACTATAAAACCTGTGACTAATGTACTAAAAATAGCTACATTGTGCGATAGTATGCTTGCAGCAATTATCATGAAGGCATTTGATTATATTCATTCATATTAATGGTGCAGTTTTCAGTTATAGGTTTGTAAACATTTCAAACTCTATTACCTAGTAGCATTATTTCACTCCGTTGACAGAATATATTATCTTTTGTTTTATGGCAGTGGTAGAGTGCAGGGAAGTAAAGACACAGTGTATCTTAGTCAAAATAATCCAAGTGTTGGATAGAAAATGATACTGGAATACTGACAGCATAGCAGCAGGATTTTTTTTCCTTGTGAAAGGTCAATATGATAGTTTCCAAATTTAATATTCATCTCTTCAATCATATTGAGCTCCTTTTTCTTAGAATGTCATGAGCTCATCACCACAGTAACCATTTATCAGATCACCCACATGGGAAATTTCAAGTGTCTATCTGGAGAATGTAATTGCAGGTAAAAGAAAGACTTAAGAAGTGTCTAGAAACAGATGTACCTCACTTTACATAAAATATATTGTATTAAACACACATACACACACAATTGTCCTTGTTTCCAAAGTGGACCAATGATGTCACAAAGTGATATCTTAATTTGCATATGAATTGGATTTAAGTGGGGAGTGGGGAGTAGCTCAGAGTACTAGTTTCATTCTCGTTCAGAGTTATCAAAATCCAGTGGTAAGACAAATCAGAGCAACTCCTGATAGCCTGGGATGTAGTAAATGACCTTGGTATCTTTAATGTCTGACCATGCTCCAAGTATTTTGCAGTGCCTGTTTCACCCACTTTCATAGCCATTAGAACAGTTCGTTTTTATCTACCTATTAAACATTGTGAGACACTTACATAATTCATAAAGTGAGGCCTATCATTTACCCTCATCCTGGTTTAGCCCATCTACCAGTATGATTTTTAACAAGGAGAGGCTACTGGATATAGTAAAGCTTCCTGGAGCCACAAGTAAGAGATGGGTGTCAGTTGGACATAGAAAGAGGAAAACAGCTTTGAAAAGGACTCAGAAAATCCTCTTTCTGGAGGAAATAGTCTTTGCTCAATATCCTGACATATATATGCATATATGTATATATATATATATATATGCACACAAATATACACATATACATTACACATGCAAATATAATGTGCCTACATGTGTGTATAATATACATATTCTCAAATCAAATAATTTTGGTCCAAAAAATAATGCAACTTTCTTTGAAGTCCTATTTTGATACTTCATAATGATGTAATGGTGGAACGTTGATGTGGACTTCTTAAAGTATATATCAGAAAACCATAAGTCAAAGCCTGAAATATATTATATATAAATCATATAAATATATATGAAACATTTAAACATATATGCTAAAATTAATTAAAGAAACCTGGAAATTCTTCATAAATGAGATCGACAGCAATACATGTTTTTGTTGCCCAAGTAGAAATCTGTAGAAATGCTAGTGAATATGAGATGGTCATATCTGGGGAAGGTGGGAGGACTGCTCAGCCCAATTAACTAAGGAAAGTGACCCTACCCCCCCCAAAAAAAACTAGCTCTCAATCCAAAATCTTCTATTTCCACATTCAGAGTGAGAGTGGTGGACACCAGGCAGAAAGAGGACACCAAGAATCACAAAGTCTTTAAATACAAAAATAAAACATATATATATATGTATATATATATATGGAATGGTTGTTCCATTTACTAAAATTAAGATATTGCTATCGGAAGTAAATTAGACTGTATTGCTAAACAAGAAAACAAAGTTAAAATAGTTCTAATTAAGAAGGAGGGCATAGGACAAGAACTCACAACTTGACAAGAACATTTGGGAAAATTGGAAAGTTGTTTGGTGGGAACTAGGGATAGATGAACATCTCACTCTATATACCAAGATAAGATCAACATGGGTATATGAATTAGACATAAAGGGTTATTCCATGCATAAATTAGGGAAGCTTTGCTTTGCTGCTTTGCTGCCTAGGATCTAACCTTACATACAAGTTCATTTATAACTTGATGATGACACAAAATGTTATTCTAAAATTGTATATATTCTTTTATAACAACAAGAGGTTTGGTAAAGGATGTATGGATAGACTAATAATTTAAAACACACTAAATAAATCATCCAAGTAACATATAAATCACATTTCCAAAACTGAGAAAAAAAATTTAAGTCCCTGATCGCTATCCTTTTTCTGGTGGAGATTACTTTTATCCTATAAGCATGTAGATCAGATAAAATAATATTACAGTTACCCATCATTTGCCATGACTAAAGAAAGTTGCCATTCTGAAGAAAAATAGACAGAAGTATGACAAAAACGGGAATATGATGTCCTAGGCTCATTTCTACTCCATGCAAGAGTCATAGGGATAGCAAAGCAGAGTCAGAACTAAGTGAGAATATCCTCCATAAGAGATGTGCTACAAGGAGAAAAAGTTAGAATACGTCCTACCTTGAAGTCTTTGCTGAACAGTCTCTCTTGCCCTCCCCTGAAACAACTCTCCCCAACTTGGCACTAACCTATATCACCCCTACACAGGCTGTTGACTTCTATTATCAGTAGCTTATTAGTACTAACTCTCCCTTTGTAGTTTATCTGGAATCAGACTGAAACACCAGTTACAGTACCATAAAATTTAATAATTTTCAGTAGTATAAACTTGGGAGTATTCAGTGTTGTCAAGACTCAGACATTGTTAACTGATCTTTCAATGCTAAATATCAGGTATAAGTCTATAGACTCAAATTGAAAATCAAACTTAAAGCTAACAAAACAAAGCAAAAAAAATTTTTTGTTAAAGTTTGTCAAAATTAAACTTTGTTAAAGTTGTTTCCCAAACCACATTTTTCTATGTAGCAGTTAAACAAAGGTATTTTTAAAGAAACAAATGGATTACTTAAAAGTCCAATTCACTAGATCTCTAACATGGGCATTATTCTAAGTATACATATTAAATAAGTTTTTCCTTTGGTAAAATCTTGGCAAATAATAACTAAGGCAAAATCTGAAAAGGATAATAATTCCTAGAAGTGAAGAGCCCCATTTGACCATAGTTGTCAACAAATCCATAACCTGGAGCCATAAGAGGTTTCACTATGCTTCATCAGATGTCCCACGAGTCTCTCTTGTGATTTGCTTCTGTCTTTCATAATTACTTGAAGTTCATGGACATTTGAAACAATTTCCTCTGACTGATTTAGCTAAGAACAAGCAGAATGATTAATAAAAACACAGGAACCCTCAAAGTCACAGTCAGCATGCCAAGGGCTAGCTGGTGTTGCTTGAATGCCTTTTCAAAGGAGTCAGTCCCTTAGAACACCATTCTAGGGGTTTCCAAGGTAAAGGTTTCCAAGTTCAAGTGCCCAGATAGCAATTTCAAGCTGCCTGTGAGCCCACTGCATTACCACGAAGGGCAGAGGAGGAAGTGCTCACTTTGGGCAACTGGGCAGAGGGGCAGGGCACCCAAAAGATGCCCTAGGAGCTAGGAAGGGGGGGTAATGTGTCATTGGCACCTGTGCCAATTTTTCACTAATGCTGTCCTAGAAGGTGACAGCTTTAGAAGTCTGGGAAATGTCTTGAAATAATTCCTGAGCCAATTTTTTTAAACTCAGCAGATATATTCTTTTTTTTTTAATTCTCCAGTTAGTTATGCTTTTTTTGTTTTGTTTTGTTATCTCTTCATTTATTCATTCATTCATTTATTTATTTGTTTGTTTGTTTCTTTATTTTTATTTTGAATATTTTGAATACCAGCAAGATGTTCCTAATAGGATCTATTAACATCATCTCCAAAGTGACTATAGTAGCACAGAGAAATCTCTGTGCTGCAGAGGAAGTGGCTACTAAATAAGACCTGAATCTCTTTCCCCATTTATACCACCAAATATGCAAATTCCTAGCCATAGATTTGCCTATTCAGTGAATAAAATGATCATTCAACAACACTGGTGGGGTTACACTGTCCAAACCACAAATCCCTTACCATCCTTGGGAAGAGGAAACCAAGGTGATACAGATAGAATTGCCCAGGATTTGTCCAACTCCATGAAAATATCTATCTTTAATAGTAACAATTGCAAAGAATGTGTATTTATATGTCCCATCCCTTAACCTGTTGAGGTGTGTCTTAGCAGAGATAAATATTGTAGTAGAGAATGGAATAGTAAGGTTACACTTCACATTGTCTCCCAGATAGCTGCTTAGCTCCCTTATCAAAATCAAAACTGGGTAAATGGTCTGGGACTGGGGATCCCATATATCTGGAAGTTACCTTTGTTAAGATAGTTTTTATTAATTTCTACTTTTCATATTTAAGAGGAAAAAGAGTGATACATTTTTTTAAACCCTTGTACTTCGGTGTATTGTCTCATAGGTAGAAGATTGGTAAGGGTGGGCAATGGGGGTCAAGCGACTTGCCCAGGGTCACACAGCTGGGAAGTGGCTGAGGTTGGGTTTGAACCTAGGACCTTCTGTCTCTAGGCCTGACTCTCACTCCACTGAGCTACCCAGCTGCCCCAGTAATACATTTTTTAATTAGGAGATCCCCTGCTATGCAGGTTGGTAGTTGGTGAATTCTTTTTGCAGGTTAGTAGTTGGTGACCCCCTGCTGTGTCCCTTGGCAATTGGTGACAGTTAGAGGGGTGTGGCTGAGTGTGGCTTGTAAGTTTCAGACCGTTAAAAAAGGCTTTTTGTCTCTGGGTCCCCTGGAGAGAGGAGTGTGTGTGTGTCTTGCTCTCTGTGAGACTGTGAGGAGAATGAGAAACAGATTTAAGGCCTAAACAGCCTTATTGATTATCAATTAACTTGGATACATAAGGTAGATAGATAGTGGTTATATTATTAGATAGTGAGAACAGGACAGTAGGCAAGGGTTTTGGCCTAGCAGAAGATACTGCCCTCTGAGGCAGATAGATGTAGGGTTTTTTAGAGAAATTTAGTTAGGATTGGGCTATTGTAAGATTACTTTCACTTTTCTCCTTCCTCTTCCCTATCCATATTTTCTAATAATAAACTATGTATTTTGCATTTAATAAACTGTCACTTCTCCCCTTCCTGTTCATTATAAGAGAGAGAAAAATCTGATTCATTAGATGTTAGAGTCAAAATTAAATCAAGTCCTTCTAAAGTTGTAAGCTTAGTTTTGGTGTCTGTCTATTGATTTTCCATATAGATAGGGTCAGTTCTTCCTGTATGAGCAGAGACAATATCCAAAGTCATGGGTAGATGAAGAACAGCTAGGAATTCTTTAATGATCTTTGTGCTTGTAATAGCCTTGCCAGCAGAAGTCAGAAAGCCCCTCAGCATCAATAGCATTCCAACAACATGACAGACTCAAAAAGCAAGCCTTGAGTCTGTGTAAATTGTTGCTTTTTATCCCCTAGCTCAGTGATGGGCAAACTATTCCCCACAGACCAGATACAGGCCATAGTTTGCCCATCACTGCCTTAAGCAATTCCCTAATCACTGTGACCCCACATCCAGATGTAGTGATTAGGGAATTGCGTAAGGCAGTGATGGGCAAAGTGGGGCCTAGATCTGGCCCTTGAGGAATAGTTTGCCCATCACTGGCCTAGCTTGTTAAGGTCATTTTCTTTTTTTTCTTTTCTTTATTTTTTTAACAGCAGATACCAATGATTTGTTGGAAACAATACAAAAGGACCTGAAATCTATGCGATGAAGTAGACAGGAATGAGGGCATGATAATTCACCAATACCATTTGTCCTTCTCCGAGAATCTCATTATCAATCCCTGACCTGCCACTTCTGTGAAAAGAAGGGCCATGTAATGATGAACTGTAGAAATCTATTCCAGGCAATCAGGAATAATAATAATGACAACAACAACAACAACAACAACAACAATTCAGGAATAGCAACTACAGAAACACTTTCGGGAACAACAACTATAATTTCAGGAATCCCAATTTTAGGAATGATAATTCTAGGATCATAAATCAGGCAGATAACTCAAACCAAATAACTCCACAACAGTATCTTTTAAGTGGAGCTCGTCCATGGACTACTCAGGGTGCTATTGCCTCTCCATGTGAGGTAGAAGATGATACCCCTTAAACTCTATTGCTTTTGTTGTTATTAACCCTTTTCAGTTTTGACTTCCATCAAATAGGAAAGAAGAAACAAGTTTTGCAATACAGTGCCTCTCTACCCCATTACTTCCTTTATTTATGCCATCCTGTATTTGACCTTGGACAAATGTTATAGCAGTCCATAACAACTTGAATTGATAATTTGGATAACTTGTATTTAGTGTATCTGGAAGATCTGATCATATATTACCTGTATTAGTGACCTGTATTGAATTGATTTGCATTTTGTGATTTTTTGTGAAATTTTTTGTATTTTCTTCAATGTATTTATACCTCCAATGTTTTACCTCATTTGCACTCATATTATGGACCATGGCTAAGTTGAAGAAATACATCTAAATTTTTGGGTAAGAACCTTTATATTCTACCCCTCCTTAGTGACACTAATTATAATATATATATGTGTGTGTGTATATATATATATAGTCACTGATTATATGAGATATATATTTTTGAGTTTTTAGCACATTTTTATAATTGCATATGCAATTTGAGTTTTTCTAAGCATGTTATCTAAATTTAAAGATTTTTTTTTATTACATTAGTGTAGGTTTAGTATATCCATTTGTTCTAACTGTAACTGCCTGCCCAAAAGCCTTAAGACCACTGAAACTGCCATTGGTATTTTGCTATTATGGGACTTAGTACATATGTCTGATTCAAGGAAATGGGATCACAAAAGAGCACAGACCTCATCTACACAGTGGCAAAGAAGGTCTCACTTAACCTGAACCTGAATGATGCCAAAAGAGCACACAGGTCAAAAAATAGAAACCAATCCTACTAGGATTGCTGAGACTTTTACACCAATAAAAAAGGATTTGAACCTAGTGTGAGACTCAAGGTTACAGCATTTAACATATGTTAAGATGTAGGACTCCTTGTATTACACTCCTTGTAAAATTTATATCAAGTACCTGACAACTAGTTATTATAGCTCCATATTCTATCCTTGAGAAGAAACAACAAAAGAATTAATGATAAAATAGCAGACCAAGGAATAAATTTTAAAAATCTAGTCCCTTTTCCTACATTTCTTACTATGGTGGTTAACCTTGGTCTTGGCTGCTGAGTGGGTAAGTGCATGCTGCTGGATGTGGATTACTTTAATTGGGCATTATTCAAAGACCTATTGAGATTTTTTTTAATTTAGAATTTTTTCCATATAAAATTAAGGATTGAATATTTAAAATTTTTCATCTAATAGTCATTTGGGTTTTCTTTTTTGTGCTAATTTTTCTGATGATTTCTGAATGGCACTGATTCATATGTGTATCTCAGCCAGTTAGCCCTATGTAATTTTCATGTTTCTTTCTATCGTCCTCAGGGGGGAATTTGTTTTTATTTCACATGTAAAGTCTAAGTTGTTTTAGTGAGAGATTTGCTGCCTCCCGGAATCCAGATGGAGATGCCAGACCACATGCTGATCCAGGAGATCCCACAGAGAGCAGGTTCCAGGCATTCTCCAGCATCACCTCCTTGTATAGCTCCTTCTGGGGAGTAGACAAGAGGTCCCACTCCTTCCATGTGAAGTCCACAGCCACATCCTTGAAAATCACCACCTCCTGGACTGGGAGTCTGTCCCTCTCAAAGGCCATCCCTAGGACTCCAGGCTCCTTATAGAGTCAGCAAAGTAGCCCCAGCCAGTCAGTCTGGTGAAGCTCCTCCACCTTTTCCCAGCCTTGTCTCGAGGCTTGAGGCACAGCACAGGAAGTTCCAAGGACAGTTAAGGAACCAAGATGGGAAAGTCTTTGGAAGTCAAGGTCATTATCAATGCAATAAATTCAGCATTCTGGGCACTAAAATTTGTAATGAAGCTGCACATTGTGGTCTGAAACAACTGTAGTGCCAGTGTATAATGTGCCATCTCTCATAAGAGAGAAGTTTTCAAATGTTGAATCAGAGACTAACTCACAGGGTTTCTCAGCCACCACAGATGTACAATCATGTAGTGGTTCCCCAGAAACTGGAAAATTGGGAAGCAATGTTATATATTAAGAATCGTACAACATTTACGTTGATATTTTCATTCTCTAAGAAAGTTATCTCATATCCCACAAGTCTCAGATCTGAAAATCTCAAGTTCTATTTCAGAGCAGTAATGCTTTGACCTAACAAAAAACAGAATATAGTTAAAGGAGAATCCAGGACTATGCCACAGGCCTTTTCTACTAAGAGATTTATGGCCACCACAGCCCAAAGGTGGAGGTGCTTTCTGGTAGCTACTATATCCAGCTATACAGAATAGTAGGGGAATGGACATTGTGAGCATTCCAAGTAGTCAAGACCCGGGTAGCCACCCCTCTTTGTTATATCTCTATCTCTATATCTATCTATCTATCTATCTATCTATCTATCTATCTATCTATATCTCTATATATCTCTATCTCTATCTTTATCTCTATCTATCTATCAATCTATCAATCTATCTATCTATCTATCTATATATCTATATCTATATATCTATATATCTATATATATATATATATATATATATATATATCAGAAAT
>NC_058130.1:562978341-563023169 GCF_016433145.1 Gracilinanus agilis | reverse complement strand
GTATGTATACAGAGAAATATAAATCTAAATATTTATATACATACATATATATACAAAAATATGGAGAGATACAACTAGATATAGATAGGTGCAAATATTTCTAGATCTGTTTTTCATATATATGCATATATGATATGTATATATGAGATTTTAAAATATGCATATATATACATCTATATCTATATCTATATCTATATCTATATCTCTATCTATCTATCTATCTATCTATATATCTATATATATATATATATATATATATATATATATATCAGAAATGACATTTTGTAGTCTGGAATCCCTAGAACATGGAGAAACAGAATGGCTTGTTTTAATTCTGTGATTACTGACTAATATTGGGACTATCACTAAAGGGGTTGAGGGAATGTAATTTTAATTTGATCTATAAGGGGCTTAATAGTTTTCCACTGTCTAAAAAACCCATGTTCCCCAAGATTACTCTCAGTTGCCTCTTAGAAGAAGGAACAGAGAGTTGGTGAACAGCTTTAATACATTTGGGAGAAACAGAGTATATTCAAGCAGCTAAAATAAAACCTAAATATTACACTTTTTGGAAGGCACTACTACACCTTTAACCTAAAGACCCTGTAGTGTCTCCATTGGAGCTCTAAGCAATGTCTGCTATCTTCCTTGAATGTCTCCATAACTTGTGCTACTAAAAACAGATCATCAACATACATAAACTAAAATAGTAGTCTTAAAACTGATAGTAAAGTCCTGCTGTAAAATTTGAGAGAATAAAGTTGTGGCTCTGAGATTACATAAGAGATCTTTCCCTAAAAGATTCACATGGGAGGCAGAAAATAGGAGGAATGAGTATTCTACTAATAGAGGCCCCATAGATACAAGGTGAGGAGAAAGCTTACAAATATTTCAAGGTTTCCTTGACACTCCTTACATTTAAAGAACAGTGGAGGAACATTCAGAATTCAGTATGCTCACTAAGACAGATCTGGATGCCCCAATGTCCAAGAGATAAAATCATAATAAGTATCCCCAACCTTAAATGTTATGGGGCTCTTTACTAGAGGGAGGGGAACAGACTGGAATAATAGGAAGTAGAGTATCAAGGACTGAAAAGTCACCATATACAGAGATAATTTGGAACTCAAAATTTTAAGAAAATTAGTGTTAAAAATTATTTTTGTATAAAATTGGGGGAAAAGAAAATATTATTTTAAAAAACGGGGGAAAAAAGAGGACAAAATGCCAGGTTCTCCTCAAAGAAAATAGAGTTTTATTGGTGAAATTAACTTGCAAAGCCTTTTATAATTTAACTCCTTTCCAGCATTCCAGTCTTCTTACCTTCCTCCTTACTATGTACTCTGTAATCCAATAAAATTGGCCTCCTTGCTATTTATGTAAGAAAGTTCACCTGTTTACTTCTAAAATTTTCTCCGACTGTCCATTAAGTGTAAAATTCTTTTCCTTAGTATCTTCAATTCTGTCCTTCCTTAGTTTCCCTCCAATTTAACCTAAGTTTCAATTTTCTGCAAGAAGCCTCTCCCAGTCCATCTTAAACTTAGACCCTTCCTTCAGAGACTACACCTAATTTGTATGGTGTATGACTTGTTTATTGTTTTCATGTTGCTGCCCCATTATATTATAAGTACCTTGAGAAAAGGGACTAGTTTTTGGTTATTGCTGCTTGTCTCTGTATCTCCACTGCTTACCATGGTGTCTGCTTTATAGTAAACAAAAAATTGCCAGCTGACTTACTAACATATCACATAACCCAGAGAAGTAAGAAAATTATTTCGAAGGACACTCAATCACGTTATTTTGTATTAATATTGTCAGAAAAATACTCCTTGATTATAATTAGAGCTTAGTCACCAATATTTTGCAGTGGTTGAAGATTAGACAACTCAACACATACCTTTACATTTGTTAACTTTAAGTCAAAATAGTCCTAGTACAGGAATGTGTAAACTATTTTAGAAAATATTATTTTCGATCAGAAATGTAAGCTGTGAATCTTATGTAGCAATGTAATAGGATTCAACTAATATTAGCAGTTTCAGTTTTCTCATCTTTAAAGTAAGAGGATAGGATTATATTATTTCTCTAAACCCTCCTTTTCACCTATACTTATTCTGAAAGTCTAAGAAAAATGAAAAAAGAAAAATGTCTGGAGACTCCTTAGAAAATTCAATTAAATGCAACCTGGAGACATCCTACAAAAATTCTAAAGTCTCTCCATCCCCAGAATTTCAAAATTAAAATAAAACTTCTCACTTGATAATTCCATTCATTTAAACTTAATCATTCTCCTTACCTCTACCTCTTCTTTTCACAGTAAGCCCTCCCTAAAAATTATGTACTAATGCTACCTCCTTTTCCTTGCATTCTATCCTTCCATCACTTGAAATATAGCCTCTAACTGGAAAGGAATGGATTTCTCCAAATTAACAGTGGTAAGTTGACTCTTAAATCCAAAGGACATCTTCTTTGACCTCTCTGCAGCTTATGAAATTATCAAGACTTCCAAATTCTATAACATTCTTTACTCTCTTTGCTTCTTCTGACACTGTTAAGCTTCCTATCTGTATGAGTGCTCCTGCTCAGTCTGCTTTATTCAAACATCATCAATGTAAAGTTATTCTCAAAATTCTATCATACTCTTACTTCTCTTTTCTTTATATTCTGTCCCTCTGTGATTTTATCAGTTTTCAGGGTTCGCTCATCCTTTCAATGTCACTGACTCTGAAAGCTATATGTCATAGTTATTTTTTTCCTTATCAACAGCTTCCTAATGGAAACTCTCATCTCATAATTAAATTAAATAATATTTGTGAAGTAATTAGCAAAGAGCCTGGCATGTAGTAGATGTTATATAAATATTTACTCCATTCACTGTCCTTTTCATGTTCATGGCCTCAATGCAACTAAATCTCAATATGTCTAAATAGAGCTCATTATCTTTTCCACCAAAACCCCTTGTTCATTTATATATGTCCATTTCATCAATTTCAATTGAGAACATTAGTATGTTTCCAGGAATAAATTAACTCTTCTCTCTCTTTCTCTCTATCTCTACCTCTCTATCTCTCTCTTTATCTGTCTCTTAGACTCTCTCTTTTTCCTCCAACAACCAATTAGATTTTTCAAAATGTATGAAGTTTTACAAAATGCTACAGAAGTAATCTAAGACAAACAGAAATTGTTGATTTGCAAACACTCTCCTTGAAATACAGTTTCTGATTTCATTAACTTTTTAAAAAATATCATGTCATGATAACACAAGTATAACTCAGATACAATTGGTTACCTGCTCTGGAAAGTGTGAGGGAAGGGAGAAAATTTGGATCATATAACTTCAGAAAACTTATGTAGAAAATTTTTATTTCAAATAATTGGTAAATGAAATATATTTACAAAAAAATCATCTCATTAAAGAATTCATTAGTTAGTCAAGAAGCCTTTATGAAGTACCAGCTATGGTATGTGTTAGGAAACTGTGCATGTCACAGTAATAATTCACATTTACTATATTTTATAATCAATGAAAATCTTGTTTGTTTTTCAGAGAAACCAAGAATTAGTCATATCACTTTCATTTTAGAATTTAAAAGTTGTTTTTCAAACAAAATTTGGGTATTTTATTACTTTATTATTCTTATATATGAATCTGTAATTTTCTAATTATTACAGTAAGTGTAAGTTTTCAGAGTAGCCATATCTAGATTCATATAGTGCTAACTTGCTAACTATCTCTCCTAGCTTTTTGCTAATTCTCACTAGATATATATGGATATATACAGCCATATACATGCATACATATATACGTGTCAAGTATATATGTATTATACACATATATAAATGTATATGCATATATAATGTAAGGGGGGAAAGGGGTTTTATGGGTTCGATATATTAAAAGATGGTTACCAGAGGACTAAACTTTTATCAAAGGTCAATTAAGAATAATCTCAAGTGAAAATTGACTTTTATGGAAGTTTATTTACAATTATGAAAGTTGAAGGTAGGGAAATTGAGAGAAAGAAACTCTGGCCTGGACCAGAGGCCCAGACCAGGTAAGAATTTAGAGGCCCCAGAAGAGGGGAACAGAGGTTAATTAAACAAGGCTTCTAGCCAGAAGGTCTTTTACAATTAGAGAGGCAAGAGAGGCCTCCTTGAGGGTAGAGACTCCAGAAACACCAAGGGAGGAGAAAGGAAGTCAGCCTAACTTACCCACATGACAATTCAAAGAGAAGCAGTCAGAAGTCCCACCAGAGATCCTTCTACACCAAGTTCAAAACACCAACTGCCTCCATAGGGAGTTACCATCATATTTAAAGGATAGCATCTTTCTTGACTTCCTGCATCCACTTCCAGTTTGCATGTCCAATCACAAGAGACTATTCTCATAGTACTGCCTAGGGGGCAGTCAGTTGATTCTGAATGGTCACCCACTCTAGCACACGTGAGTTATGGACCAACCAGAATTAGAGGTGTTCTCACCTTTGATAATTAAATCTAAAGATGGGCAGTGTAGCCTTAATCTAATTATCACAATACATACATATAAATAAGTACATATGGATATATGGATGTATGTGTACTCATATAAACATACACATGTTAAAATATTACTAACTTAGCTCCCCAAAATTTATAGCTTATCAAAGTTCAATCCTTGAAAATGTTTGAGCACAACCCCATCAAAAAGTGGTTGCAGTATATACTAGTAGGTATATCAAAACTTGTATATTAGTGGTTCAATTTGTTAAATAATGATCTCTCTCTATACTTTAGTAGGAAAAGAGTGGCCATTCATCTTGAGCTCATGCTTCTCCCATTTTAAAAATCTCTAATAGTCTTGACATCAACTTCCTTTCATACCTAGTTTGCTCCTGTTTGAGAGGACTTTCTTATCACAGTCAAATCCTCTCTTCATATCTACAATTTCAAGCTATCCCTTTTGGCAAATTAATACCTCACTGATATGCTCTTTTTATATACTCTTCAGTTTCTCACTGTCTACCTGTTATCTAAAAGAATGTATTTAATTGCCTTATATAGCCATCATTCTGATTTCTCAGATTCACCAGTTATCCTCACATTTTTACTCTCCTTCCCTGCATTGTTACCAAACTTTATGGCCTTTATCTTTACCAGATGGCATCTGTCCTTTCTCCTTATTTATTTGGTCCAAGAAAAGCTCCTTAAACCTCTTTCCTGAAGTACTGCAATATTTTTCTTTTTTTTTCTTTTTAATATCCTTACCTTTTGTCATAGAATCAATACTGAGTAGCAGTTCCAAGCCAGAAAAGTATTAAGGGATAGGCAATTTGAGTTAAATGACTTTCATAGGGTCACTAAGTATAAGAAAACTCTCTTACAAAGGTAAATCAGAAAGGGAAACCCTGGGATGGTGTTACTGAGGTTAGCCAAGAGTGTTGATTAGCTAACCCTCAGAGAAACCCTAACTGACTTTTCAGAGAGCCAATGGCTTCTCCCTTCAAGTTCCCTTCACCCTTACAAACTATTATCTGACTGTGTTTAACTGAAGTTGATTTAATAGCAAGTCTTAAAGGGAAGATATTATGATAGAGGAAAGTAGGGATTGCTCTCAACCTTAAGCACAGATTGGTTTTCAAGTATTTGTCAGAGCTTGAGCTAAGCCCAGGGCTCACAGGTTTATGGAGGATTCCTTTTTTTCCTAATCTGTACTATGTCTATGCTAGATTTTATAAATTCAAAGTCTTTAGCAAGAGACAGTAAGAGGAAAAGAGATTCTGACCTTCGGAGCTGGTTTAGCCTATCTCTTCTGGCTAATGCCCTAAAGACCTGTGTTACAGTTCAAGCATCCCCCTTCAAATTCTTTTGGTTGATGGTATGATCCCAGGAATCCAAGAAGAGAAACAATTGGGAAAATCCCTGGAATAGAGGTAGTTTCTATCACAAGAGGCAGAGAACTTCCTCTTGTGTGTAGGTACAGGCATGAGTTCTCTCTGAGAGAGCAAATGTCATTCTCTCCAGTCTCTCTCCCCTCCCCTTCCAACTGCATTTTTTGTCAATCAATCCTCTCTCCAATATTCCAAATCCTTTCTGTGCATTTTTTCCCAAAATACTGAGTACTTTAGAATCAATACTGAGTAACAGTTCCAAGTCAGAAGAATACTAAGGGATAGCCAATTTGAGTTAAATGACTTTCATAGGGTCACTAAGCCAGAAAGTGTATGAGACCAGATTTAAATCCAGGGCCTTTCTATTCTAGGCTGCACTCTATCTACTGAACCACCTAGCTACCCCCAAAATCTTTCTAATAAGAAAACCCTGTCAATTATATAAACACAACTACAAAACACTTTCCACACAAATAAAACTAGATCTAAATAATTGGAAAAACATTAATTGCTCATGGGTAGGATGAACTGATATAATAAAAATGACAATCCTGCCTAAATTAATTTACTTATTCATTCCTATAGCTATCAAATTACCAATAAAGCTTTTTTTATTGAATTAGAAAACATTATTACTAAGTTCATTAAAAAAAGGATTAAGAATATCAAGGTAAGTAATGAAAAAAATTATGAAAGATCAGAGCCTAGTGTACCAGATCTTAAACTGTATTATAAAGCAGTGGTCATCAAAACAATATAGTACTGGCTAAGAGATAAAAGAGAGGATCAGCAGAATAGAGTTGGAGTAAATGACCTCAGTAAGATACTGTATGATAAACCCAAAGATCCCACCTTTTGGGACAAGAACCCACTATTTGACAAAAACTGCTGAGAAAACTGGAAAATAGGATAGGAGAGATTAGGTTTAGATCAACATCTCACACCCTATACCCAGATAAATTCAGAATGGGTAAATGACTTAAATATAAAGAAGGAAACTATAAATAAATTAGGTGAACATAGAATAGTGTAAGTATTAGATCTATGAGAAAGGAAATAATTTAAGACCAAGCAAGAGATAATGAATATTACAAAATGTAAAATTAATAGTTTTGATTACATTAAATTAAAGTTTTTGTACAAACAAAACCAATGCATCCAAATAGAACGGAAGTAACAAATTGGGAAAAAATATAACAAATACAACAAAAACCTCTGACAAAGGTCTAATTCTTAAATTTATAGGGAGTTAAATCAATTGTACAAAAAAATCAAGTAATTACCCAATTGATAAATGAGCAAGGGACATGATTAGGAAGTTTTCAGATAAAGAAATGAAAACTATCAATAAGCACATGAAAAAGTGTTCTAAATCTCTCATAATTAGAGAAATGCAAATCAAAACAACTCTCAGGTGCCACCTCACACCTAGCAGACTGGCCAATAGGAAAGCAAAGGAAAGTAATAAATGTTGGAGGGGATGTGGCAAAATTGGAACACTAAAGCATTACTGGTGGAGTTGTGAATTGATCCAACCATTATGCAAGGCAATTTGGAATTATGCCCAAAGGGCTTTAAAAGACTGCCTGCCCTTTGATCCACTCATATGACTGCTGGGTTTGTACTCCAAAGAGATATTCAGGGAAAATACTTATATAACAATATTCATAGCAGAGCTCTTTGTGGTGGCAAAAACTGGAAAATGAGGAGGTATCCATTGATTGAAGAATGGCTGAACAAATTATGGTTTCTGATGGTGATGGAATACTATTGTGCTGAAACAAATAATGAACTGGAACAATTCTATGTGAACTGGAAAGGAACTGATGTAGAGTGAAAGGAGTAAAACCAGGAGAACCTTGTACACAGAGACTGACACACTGGTAAAATGGAATGGAATGGCATAGAGGAAAGTAATGAACTTCTCTACTAGAAGCAATCAAGGACAATTCTGAGGCTTTTATGAGAAAGAACGCTATCCACATCCAGAGAAAAAACTGTGGGAGTAGAAATGGAGAAGTAAAACATATGATTGATGACATGATTCGATAGAGATATGACTAGGGATTTTGACTTTAAATAGTCACTAAAAATATTAATAATGTGGAAATAGGTTCAGAACAATGATACATATAAACCCAGTGTAATTGCTTGTTGGGTCTGGGAGCAGGGAGGGAAGAGGGGAGGGAAAGAACATAAGTCATGTAACCATAGAAAAATATTCTTAATTAATCAATCAATCAATCAATTAATTAAACATGACAGGGATTTCTTTAAAAAATTTTTAAAGAAATCCCTGTCACAATTTTTCTCCAATGAATTCTCTACAAATCAATACTTATAAAATTCAAAAGTTTCTCTGGTGCTTCTAAGCATGAATTTCTTTGTATACACTCACACACACACACACACACACACACACACGCACACATACACGCATTCAAGTTGTCAGCGAGCATTTCTTAAGTATTTATTCTTTGCCAGGCACTGAACTAAGTATTATGAATAAAATAACAAGTAGGAAAAAATATCTCTGAGCTCAGGGAGCTTATGTGATAATGGAGGAATAAAAAAAATAAAGTCGAAAAGCAAGGGATGCTAGAGAAAGTCTGTAGAGTCAGGAGCTCAACCTAAAATTGAATAAAGAAATGATCGGCTTCAGTGTTTTCTTTAAAATAGAGATTCTTTGAAGAATCACCCAATCAGTGGAAAGGGCCAAAAAATGGAATGTAATTCCAATGTAAGAGGTCCAGAGAGAAAGTTTCTGCATTATGGTAAGAAGAATGAATAATGAGTAATGAATGTATGAATATGCCTGTATTAGATAGATATAGAAATAGCGTATATATTTACTATTTGTGTAGGTGTGTACGTAAAATAAATATAGAGTTTATCTGTATATTGAGAAATGTATATGTATATTTGAATATATAATTCAGAAGAAAGTCACATAGCCTTGTGTGTATATAAAATATAATCACTTGTATATTTTTTCACATATAGATGTGTGTATACAGAGAAAGAGAGAAGGCAATGAAGTGGTTGATTTTTTTTAATCAATGGAATGAACCTCAAAAGCAGAAAGGTTGTTAAGTGAAGACAGCAAAAAGAGACACTAGAATTGCAAATGAGGACCATGGAGTGTGCCAACTTATACTCCTTTTCTAGCATTTCAGGGGGAAGGAGAGGACCACCCAATAATATAGATGATAAACAAGGATACAATGTCTGGAAAATATAGCCAGGTATCCTTATTGGCAAGAGGATTTAAGTATTGTGGAGAGTTATAAGATGAAGGAAAGCCATTTAGAGACTACATAGGTATCAAGAAAAGGTTTTAAATCTAGGACTTAAAGTGGAATGAGTTTACTTAATAAGAAGTACTTTCCTTCTCCCCAAGTAGTCTTCAAACAAAAACTAGATCTCAACTTGTCTCATGAGGTCCCTGTTTAGGTATGGGTTGGATTATATCAGGTATTTTTAATTTTTTTATGTGATATAGACACATATTACATCTAGGAAAACTTAATGTTACAGGTCTGTGTTGCCTACATTCATAATTGAAAGACATTTTAAATTTTAGTTAGAAGTGAAATTTAAGATGTCACATAGCTAGATGGATCAAAAGATAAGAGAGCCAGGCCTGGAGACATGAGGTTCTGGGTTCAAATATGGCCTCAAATACTTCCCAGTTGAGTGACCTCAATCAAGTCACGTAATCCCAAATACCTAGTGCATAACACTCTTCTGCCTCAAAAACAATGTTTAGTATTAGTTCTAAGAGAGAAAATTAGGGCTAAAAAGTAAAGTTGTATTTTTTTCACATTTGTGTTTATCATTCAGTCAGTCAAATAGAATTTGTTTAGAATCTACTTATGTGTCAGCCACAGTATTAATTAATATCAATAGAAAGGCAAACAGTAAAAAATTTTAAAAAATCCTCCCTCATTTTTGAGGTATTCACATCCTGAAAAAATAGTCAACATATAATAAAATATTTTAAAATAAGATATACATAGTATAAACTTTTGTTTTGCATTGTTTCACAGAAGAAAGACATTAAAAACTACTTAGGAAAACTTCTTGCAGAAGGCAAGGCTTGGGGGCAGGTGGGTAGCTCAGTGGATTGAGAGCCAGGCCTAGAGATGGGAGGTCCTGGGTTCAAACTTGGACTCAGACATTTCCCAGCTGTGTGACCCTGGGCAAGTCACTTGACCCCCATTGCCTATCCTTACCACTCTTCTGCCTTGGAGCCAATACACAGTATTGACTCCAAGATGAAAGGTAAAGAGTTTTAAAAAAAGACAAGACTTAAGCAGAGATTTAAATTTGGTCAAGGTACATAAGGAGGGAAAGTGTTCAAATTACAGTTTTGTTGGGGAATTTAAGATCCCTTCGAAGTGAGATTCCAAAATTTTATCTATAAACACTATCATACTGAAATTTCTGAAAAATTCTGTCATTTATCAAACAAAATTCATTCTGTTTGAAAAGAATAGAAAAGTAGGGGCAACTTCAGGGGACATTTCCTAGCTATATGACCCTGAGCAAATCAGTTGCCCCCAACTGCCTTGTCCTTATAATTCTTCTGCTTTAGAACCAATACTCAGTATCAATTCTAAGGCAGCAGATAAGGGTTTTTAAAAAAGAAAAGATATGAAAGCTAATGCTTAAATATGATGGAAAAATATAAATATTTGAATTTTTACATATACTGTGATTATAACTGAAGCCCTATAACTTGATATTACCCATTGAATATACAAATACAATACAATTTTATTTTTTGGGCTTAAGAAAGCATGGTTCCAAAAAAGAGATATGAGAAGAAATTCTCACTCCATCATTTGGTAAAGATAGGAGATCACAAAGTGTTCCAAATTAGTCATATTTTCAGACCTTTTCATTGTACTGATCAGTTATGAGAATCCTTCCTCAACCTTTTGTTGTTATTTTTTGTCTTCAAAAATAAGCATAACATTTATTTTATGACATGTTTATTTTGTGTGTGCAGAGGAAGTGATTTGGAGGATATTATGGTGATATAAAAGAAGTTATCAATAAAAATTAATAAAAATAAGAATAAATACAGTCAAATTGTGAGATTCTTGAAAAGTACAATGGAGCAAGGATAATTCAATGATTCTGTGATGAAAAAACTCAGAGCTCAATCAAGAGACCGGAAAATTAAAACATGTAAAATATCTGCTTTCAAAAACAAACGATCTGGAAAACAAAGGAAATAAAAAAATCAGCAGACTCTCTGAAAACCACAAATTAAAAAATAAAACAAAACAATAAATGTCATATTTTAAGAAATCACAAATTCTAAGCTATTAGAACTGGATATCAAAGAAAAATGAAGAAAACTGTCTATCACTTCTTGAAAGAAACTTCAAATGTAAAATATCCATTAATGACAGAAAAAAAAATAGTTTCCAGGCAAAAGGAAAAAAAAACATTGTTGAAGCAGATAGCATATTTCAAGTATAAATGGAATAGTTTTGAATGTATCAAAAGGATAAGCAGCAACTAATGTATAAAAAGAAATCCTGAGACATTATATATCAAAAGAAAGGGAAAAAAGGTAGCAAATATGAGTAAAAGCCTTAAGTAGGAGGTTAGAAATGGACCTCTAATTGATCCAAAGCCTTTCAAGTAATCCTAATGAAATGACAATAACTTAATAGAATTCTTTAAACTCTAACACAGGAGACAAAAGACACCTAAAAAAGATAAATCAATTTGAGCAATTTGAAAAGACTATGTTATGATCAAGTGTTTACATTATAAAAGGAAAAGAGATACCATATCCTTTCAGAATCCAACAGTTCATAACAAATAGTCTCTGTTTGCCTTTCTTTATCCTCTGTTTTGTTCATTTTAAAAGAAAAAATAATTTGAAGGGAAGTTCTAAAATAGTCAAGAAATGATGAAGAGAGTAGAGAAAAATTATTTCTCATTGTTCAAGTGAAGGCAGAAATTTAAGCTTAAAAAGAATAAACAAATACCTCACAAATTGCACTCTTTTATGAACCACTATAAAAGTTGAATACATTCACACACACACACACACACACACACACACACACACACACACACACACACACACCATTTAAATAAAAAGTGCTTAATGTAGAAATGCTTTTTAAAAATTCATGAAATCCATTGGAAAAATCCTCAGAAAGGGAGAAATTGGAAGTGGTTGGATTTACAATAAGTATGTTCAGGAAGAGAATAGTTTTAATCTAAACTATTAATCATTAATTATCAAAACTAGTATTTTTGGTTCTGGTTGAAAACATTTAAATAAATAAATTTTAAAAATTAGCCCAGAATCAATTAAAACTAAAAGCACAGATAAACCTAAGAATACTTGACTAAATAGGTAAAGACTTATTCTTTTAAAAGGAAGGTATTTGGGCAGAAATTTGGAATTTAATTTAAGCCAACACATTACAATACAAAAATGTACATTTGTATATGCAATATAATTATACAAATATATATTTTATATACATGCATACAATATTTATACATAAATATTTATGTATTTATTTGTATACATAAATAGGTACCCACGTAAATTTTCCTAGAGGATACAGTGGACAGAGTTGTAATCCTGAACTCTAGAAGACCTGGGTTCACAGATATTTATTAGCCTTTTGACCCTAGATAAGTAACTAACATCTATTTGCCTCAGTTTCCTCATCTGTGAAATGGAGATAATAATATTACCTAAATGCCAGGGTTGTTGTGATCAAATAAGGTAATAATTGTGAACTGCTTAAAATAATGCCTGACACATAGTAAATGTTATATAAATATTATATGTTAACTGTTTAATTTACATATACATATTTGTACATATATTATATATCACAATAATGAATGACTTGGATATAAATAGCATGTTATAAATATTTTCATTTTCATTTTTTATTTTTTATTATACCTTAATAATTTTTAATATTCCTTTTCTCATAAGTATAAGGCAGTGCCTGAGAGTTGTTTTAATTTACATTTCTTTAATAGTGATTTGTTACATTTTTTCATATGACTAAAATAGTTTTAATTTCTTTATTTGAGAATTGTCTCTTCATATCCTTTGACCATTTTTCAATTGAGAAATTCTTTGTATTCTCATAAATTTGACTCAGTTCCTCACATATTTGAGAAATGAGGCCTTTGTAAGAAATGCTAGTTATATTTCCCCAGTTTGTTGTTTGCTTTTTAATCTTGTTGCATTACTTTTGCTTGTGCATAAACTTTTAATGTAGTCAAAATATTTATTTTATACCTCATAATATTCTCTATATCTTATTTTGACATGAGTTATTCCCTTTTTCATATATCAAAGAGATAAACTATTTCATCTTCCCATAATTTGTTTACGTTCTCATCCTTCCATTTTGACTTTACCTAGTTATATATCTAATATGTCTTGGTCTATATCTAATTTTTGCTCTAAGCTTTCCAGTATCCTTAGCAGTTTTTTTTTTAGTCAGTTCTTCTTCCAAAAGTTTAGGTCTTTGATTTTGTCAAGCTCTAGGTTATTATGCTAATTTACTATTTTGTGTTGAGTGCCTACCGTGTTCCACTATTAATCCACTCTATTTCTTAGCCAATGCCATATTATTTTGATGGTTACCACTTTATAATATTGTTTGAGATCCAGTACAGCTAAGTCATTTTCCTTCTATTTTTCCATTAATTCCCCTGATACTTTGAGTCTTTTGTTCTACATATTATTGTTTCTGACTTTATGAGATAATTTTGGGGTAAGTTTTTGTTGTGGTACTGAATATGTAAATTACTTTAGAAAGAATTCTCATTTTTATTATTTTGGCTTGGCCTACTCAGTAGTAACTAATGTGTTTTCCCCCCAGTTGTTTAAATCTGACTTTATCTGTATGAAAAATGTTTTATAGTAGTGATTAGTTAATTTGTCTAGGCAGGTAGATTCCAAAGTATTTCAAAAGTCACTGGTTATTTTAAATGAGGTTGTTTACTTTTTTTTTCAAAATCATGGCTACTATTATCTTTTATAATTATTTGCTTTATGAATGTTATTTCCCACTGATCTACTTTCTAATTCTTTGCCACTACCAGGCATTTTTGATAATCTGATCTTAGTTTTATTTATTACTACCAAATGAAAAATAACATATATTTTACAATATTTATAGCATCTTTCACTGTGATAAAAAAGAATTGGAAACTGAAGGAATGCTCATCAATTGGCAAATGGTTAAACAAGTTGAGAAATATGATTGTGATAGTATGCTATTGAACCATAATAAATGAAGAAAATGCTAATTTTGGAGAAATATAGAAAGACCTACATGAAATTAGAAAAAGTGAAATGAGCAGAACCAAGAGTAAAAAGCAATAGAAAAATTGTGTAATAAGTTTCTTCTTCATGTCCACTTCCAGAGAAAGGAGATGCTTAAAGAGGGGTTAAAAGGGAGACAGGAATGGAGTCTACTAGGTATTTAGTGTAACAAAGAAATTAATTAATTGAATTAATTAGAAAATAAAAACAAATGACCCAGAAAGTAGACTAAAGATAAATAATTTAGGAATTATTGGACTACCTGAGATAAAAGCAAAACAAAACAAATACAGCTTGTCATCATATTTCAAGAAATTAGTAAGGAAAACCACACAGTTTCTTAGATATATAAAAATTAACCTTAAGTATATAATCCACCAATTACCATCTGAAAGATATGCCAAAATGTAAACTCCAAAGAATATTATAGCTGAATTCCAGAGTTCCTAGGTCAAGAACAAAATATTTCAAGAATCAAAAAGGAAATAACTCAAAGATTGTCAGAATCACACAAAATTTAGATACTTCCAAATTAAAATAGCTCAGAATTTTGAATTTGACATTGCAGAAGGCA
Source organism: Gracilinanus agilis (assembly GCF_016433145.1). NCBI lineage: Eukaryota > Metazoa > Chordata > Mammalia > Didelphimorphia > Didelphidae > Gracilinanus > Gracilinanus agilis. The sequence continues at coordinate 563,008,390 of NC_058130.1, read as the reverse complement.
AAGGAGCTAGGATTACAACAAAGAATAATCTAACAAGAAAAAAATGTGTATAATTTTTCAAAAGAAATATATAGAATATTAAATCTATAAAGAGCTTTCAAGTATTCCTGGTGAAAAACTAGAGTAGAATAGAAAATGTATCATTCAGACAGAAGACTCAATGAAGTATAAATATATATATATGTATGTATGTATGTATGTATATGCATATACATATACATAAGAAATAATAAGGGCCTTACATTCCTACATGGGAATGCGGTATATATGACTTTTAATAACTTTTAAATTATTTCATCAGTTAAGAGTTAGCATATATAAAAGGCAAAGTTGTGAGTTGATTATAAATTAGCATGATCTTAAAAAATAAAGATACAAAAAAGAGAACTGCATTGGAAGAAACAAGGAGAGAAAAATAGAGAATGGAGAAAGGAGAAATTTATCTCACAATTATCTCAATGGAGGGGAAAATGGAGGCTGATGGGGGCAATGCTTAAACTGACCTATCATACAAATTAATTTAAAGAGGGAAGAATATGCACAGAAACAGACAAAATCAGTAGATGTAGAAATCTACTTTCTCAACAAGAAAGTAAAGGAGAACAAGAAAAGAGAAAGGAGATAGTAATAAAAAGCAGGACAGATTAAAGGCTTTTCTTGTCAGAAGCTAAAGAGACTGAGGAAGGGTAAAAAGAGAAAAATAAAGAGAAAAAATAGGATTGAGAGAAGTACACAGGAATTGTAACTGTAAATAAAATTAATTAATTGAGAAAATAGAAGGAAAATGAAGACTATATAAGAAATCAGAATCCAAAAATATGTTGTTTACAAGACATGGAAACAAAAAGTAACCCACAGTGCTAAAACAAGAGGCTAGAGCAGAACTTATTAGGTTTTCACTGAATGGAAAAAATGAGCTTTATTTTTGTGACCAAGAATTGGAAATTGATTAGATGCTCATTAGTTGGGGAATGGATCAACAAATTATGGTATAGTATTGTACTGTAATATTTTTGTGCTATAAAAAAATTCCAAGGTCAATGGTTTTGAAAAAAAAAATTAGGAGTCCTATATGATTTCAGGAGAATTTATTTTTTGCATTCTCAAGTATATTTTGAGATAAATATTTATAGTTTTGGAAATTTGTCATGTTATTTTAGGAAAGAACAAGCTTCTGATATATAATTCTAGGTACCAGATCTTATATTGCTAGGTATTCAGTAAGTGCTAAATGAATGCATCCTGCAGTGATGTATTATATAGTTTCTTCTATTGCCATGAATAATTTGCATTGATTAACAAATTGAAACTCCTTAAAGGAAAACCAAAAGAATTCTAATATGAACTGATTCAGAATTAAGTGGAGAAGCAGAGAACCAATAAACATGATAGCAGCAATATTGTAATGATCAATTGTGAAGACTTAATTAGTTTCATCAATAAAATAAACTGACAGTTCTTGTGATTTTATGATGGAAATGGATATCCATCTCCAGAGAGAACTGAAGAACCTGAGTGGAAAAAAAATGTATAATTTTTTTTACTTTATTTTTCTTCCCTTTTTTTTACAACATGGTTAATATGTAAATATGTTTTGAATAATTTCACACGTATAATTGATATATCATTTGCCTTCAGAATGAGTGAAGGAGTGATTGGAAGAAGGCATAGAATGTATAATTCATTTTTAGTTGTTATAAATATATTACATATTTATAGTATTATTTTATATTATAAAGCATACACATTAAAGCCAGAATATTAGGAAGATACCAAGTTATTGAAGTGTTTTAAGTACCAAAAAGATGATTTTATACTTCATCCCAGAAGTAATAGGGAACATCTAAAATGTATTTAGAGTTAAAGAAGATATGAAAAAAACCTGTACTTCAGGAAAATCAGTTTTTCTACTGAATGGAGCATGGAATCAAGTCAGGACAGATGAGGAAGGAAGACCAATTAGAAGGTTATCAAAAATGTAGTTGAAAATTGATAAGATCTTGTTCTATCATTTGTCACTGTGTTAAGAAGCAGATATATAAAAGAGATGTGAAAGTTTATGTGAATTGACAACAGATTGGATATAAGGTGTGAGTGTCTCTGACTTAAAGATAACACAAAGATTGAAAACCTAGATGAGTGGAAAGATGGTGATGTTATAAAGAAATAGAAAAAGAGGAGAGAATTCATGGAAAATGAAATATATTCTCTTTTGGCCATATACATTTCAAGATTCCTATTGGTTATCCAATTTAAGATTCAAGCAAACCTTTTGCACTACAAAAGCACAAATCCAATGATAGACTTGAGAGCTTGTGAGCAGTCTTGTGGAGACCATCAGTCATTTAAATCTTATTGAATTCTTCCTCACATTGGAAATTTAGGGAAGGTAATACTTGTCATCTCAAATTGGAATTACTGCCTTTGAAATGGACAGTCATTAAAATATTCAAGGTCTATGAATATCTAGCCAAATTTTACGTGTAGACTGAAAATGATCATTTCCTGTTAAATGATATTTCCCCAAAACATGTATGAATACTGGTCAACTATGAATTCAACATATAATATCAAGCAGAGTACTCTAATGTGTATACAGAGAATCAATTCTAATGACCACACGATAACTAACTTATACTTATAAATATGGAAGGATGAAAGTCTATATACAATATCCACATAGTTGAGCCACAATAAAATAGAAGTGCATCCCAGAGTTTGAAACTTCTACCAGTAAGCATACCAGCAGTTAATGCAAGTATTTCTGGTGTTTTATTTGCCAGGTAGCTAGCTACTAGTCCTTGCTTTTGTTTTTTTAAACAAATGCCATCAAGAATTGTTGATAAACAACTGAAAGAAGCAATAGCAGCAACAAACAAGGAAAGGAAATGAGTGGATTCATTGTTGTCAACCAGGAACTTAGGATATAGGTAGATTTATTTGAAACAGCTGTGGTCTCTGAATAGGAAATATAGAAACATTGATCCCTCTATGAATTGAAGAGTAAGCTTCTGAGTTCTCACTAAACCTCCTTGCAGAATGCTTTTATTTCTTTGCAGACAGCTTCATTTTAGGCTTTGTTGTTTTTAAGTCAATTAAGCCATATCTCACTCTTTGTGACTCCATTTGGGGTTTTCTTTGCAAAATTACTGGAGTGGTTTACCATTTACTTTTCCAGCTCATTTTGCAGATAGGGAACTAAGGCAAATAAGGTTAAATGATTTGCCCAAGGTCACAGATCTAGGATCTGAAACCAGATTTTAACACACCTGAGCCAAGTTGTTCATTGATCCAGTTGTGAATCTCTTCCCAGGGCAATTGGTACATTAGATAAGATCTGTTTCAATAGTCTTTCCGGAGTGTGCGTGTGGGGAGGGGACCTAGGAGTATGGGAAAATTCATATCCAGGGCCTCTGTTAAGCTATCTGAACAATAAGATCGGTATTGTGTTAAAGAGTCTGTAGGTAGGACCTCAGTCAACCAGAGCTTAAGGAAGACAAGGGAAAAAAGCAGAGCTATCAAAGCCTTCCAACCCCTGAAAATCAGGTAGCAGCAGGAAAATCCCAGCAGAGTAGACAACAACTTGGGGCTCAGACGGAAAAGAAGAATTGTAAACACAATCAATGGGCAAAGACCAGATCATGTGCATAGACAGCAACATATGCAGGACCATGGTAACCCTTTTGGGGGGTCTGTTTGTTGCTGTTATGATAAAGACTGTTCCATTTTGACACAAGGATAGCAATGTGGGAAATGATTTTTGATTTTGATATATTTGACCTTGTAGACAATATACTTCAGTGTTATGTAAATGCTCGTTGTGTGATATATTCAAATTAAATTTATTTCTGGAAAAACAGATTAAAAATGTTTCATACTTTAGCCATGCTTGATCCTCTCAGTAAATATGTATAGACACTTTCAACTAGAAACATGAAATCTCCCAGAGTTGACACAATATTTTATAAGAAGTGTCTCTCGGCTTATTGATTTCCTGTTAAGATTCATTCTGATCAAGTTAAATAATTTAAGGTCAAGCCTCTGGAGGAAATGTTAACATTGACTTGAATCAAGAAATCAAGACATATATCCTACATCCCTATGGAGACTCACAGATTGAGCATTTTGGTTATGTACTAATGAAGATAGAAGGAAGGCTCAGTATGGAAGAAAAAAATTATCAGTTGTATTTGTAGGTAATAATTATGAATATAAAACCTCAGAGGTTACTGTGAAACATATTTTTGGATGCTCAGACAAAAGCAAATATGTTCTACCTATTGCCTTGTGGTTTGGAGACTCAGAAGATATATTCACCACTAATAAGTACATAGTTTAGTCAAGAGATAAATGGAAGAAACCTTATCAGCCAAGTTTCACTGCAGTTTAGGAAAAGTGTAACAGAAATAAGTTTTGATATGATGAAACTTGATGATCTCCCATGGACTTCCCCTTCTCTCCATTTTCACAATCACTAGCTGAATTAAATCCCTCATCATCATACAATTTCACTATTGTAGAAGCATGGATTTTGGGCTCTATGCCTTGATCCACCAATTCAATCCAATTCACTGTGTAAGGGGGAAAAGGGGGTTTTATGAGTTCAATATATTAAAAGGTGGTTGCCAGAGGATTGAACTATTATCAATCCTCAATTAAGAATAATCTCAAGTCAAAATTGACTTTTATGGAAGTTTATTTATTTACAATTAGGAAGGTTGAAGGTAGGGAAATTGAGAGAGAGAAACTCTGGCCAGGACCAGAGACCCGGACCAGGTAAGAATTTAGAGGCCCAGCAGTTGGGGCACAAAGGTTAATTAAACAAGGCTTCTAGCCACAAGGCCTTTTACAATTAGAGAGGCAAGAGAGGCCTCCCTGAGGGTAGAGCCTCCAGAAACACCAAGGGAAGAGAGAGTCAGCCTCACTTACTCATATGGAACAGTCTGGGTTATGAGCCAGCAAAGCTCCCTCAGGTCCCCTTCACCAAACCAGCCGCAGACTCAATCACTCCCTCCTCTTTTGAAGGGGTCACATATATATCACTTCCAGTGCCTTCCCTTAGCCTGTGTATCCAATCACAATAGACACTTTCTCATAGAAAGCTTAGAGGGTGGTGTGTCGATTCTGATTTGTTACTCCCTCTAGCACAGGTGGGTTAGGACCTCCCAGAATTGGAAGGTGCTCTCACCTTTGGTGATTAAATCTAAAGATGGGCAGTGAAGACAATCTAATTATCACAACTGTCCATTCAACTACCATACTGATATTCCTAAAGCATGGATTTAATCCTGTCAACCTCCATACTTAGGTCAGTTAATTTTAATGGCTCCATATTACCTCCCAGGAACAAATATAAAATACTGAAGAGCATTTAAATACTTTCATAAAATGTTTTCTTACATTTCCTGTCCTATATTTTTATACTCTCCCTACACTTTGTTATACAACTATACAACATACTTGCTCTCCTTCACTTTCAATTTCATGACTTTATATCTTTGTACTAACTGTCCCCATGCCTAGAGTGCTCCTTTTCCTAGCCTTTAGTTTGGACTTCCTAGAATTCCTTTAATAAGATTCAGCTGAAATTTCAATGTATACAAAAAACTTTACCAGTCCATCTTTCCCCATTCTAAAGCCTGTAGTTCTATTTAGATGTTACTTACATCTAAATAGATGTTTTTTAAAATCATGTAAGTACCTAGTTATTTATATATTGTCTCCTCTAATAAAATGTGACTTATATGAGAGCAGGAAAACACTTTTGGGGCCATGGTTTATTTTATTTTTATTTTTCCTTATTTGCCTTTCTTTTCATCGACAGTTCAGTAAGTTGACAAATGCTTATTAACTGATTGTTATCAAGAATTGCAGCAAGAAAATAAAATTTGCTAAGAAAACTTCATGTTCATGGAACACACAATTTAGCAAAGCCCTATCAAGTTATGGAGAGACTGGGCAACTTGTTAGTTTATCATGTAGCACCAAAATATTGGGGGTTCTATAAAGACAATTTACTGTAAATATATATTGCTTACAGAAAGTTTAGTTGTTATTTTGATGAACAGGAACAAAGACAAATTATACCATTAGCTAAGCAGACTCAGATGAGAATGAACAACCTAACAGCTGTAGAAAGATTACATAAACCAAATAATCATTCACAAAGAATTGCTTTCAGTGAAAAAGTCGTTATATATTCTAACCCAAAAATCTTGTCTAAGTTTGGTGAAGACTTCTGCTCAGACAAGGGTGAGGTCACTAAAATCAGATCAGAAAATTTTCTGCCCAGAACATTAGTTACAAAGACCTGCCATATATATTACAAACATACATTACACATGCATGTGCATTACATGACACATGAAACCTATAAACAGGTTATATGTGTGTACATATATGATGTTCATTTTGTATCATTAACCAACTGAAATATGGATGTAAGCTTATCAGTATCTCACAAGAGTGCTAAGAGTACCTGACTACAAATCAGGCTAAGTTGTGTTATAAGAGAAAGAGAATTAGTTATAAATGTAGCCAAAAGGAATTAATGATATTGCCCATGTAATAATATTTCATATGTATATATGTATGTATGTACATATATATGTGTGTGTATGTGTAGTTCCTTCCCTTCCTTTTCCTCCTTTTCCTCTTCTTCCACAATTTTATTTTCCTTTCATTTTCTATCTTTCTTTTTTTATCACATATTTATCTAAATGATATCAGTTTTCAGTCATGACTTGAATCACTTCTCTTCTCTACCACTAAATTACATACACACACAAGCATAGAACATGCATTATTATTTTATTATTATTATTATTATTACATTCCATTTTTCTCAAAGATTACTTCAAGTACATTTAATAAGAGGAAAGGTATTTCATACCTAAGTGAGTATTTGAGTAATGTACATGCATATAACCTGTTTATAGGTTTCATGTGTCACGTAAAGTGTTAGTTTAAGGCATGCCCTATTCATTTATTCTCCATTTCTACAGAAGACTAAGTAAGAGGAAATATAATTTAAATTATAGTGACAGAATCATGTAAGAACAAATAGGAAAACATTATTGAATGAAAAGGTAACTAAATATTCCAATAGACTGATAAATATTTTTTTAATTAATAAGGATGTGAAAGCAAATATACTTGAAATTATTTTGACTCAAATAAATACCTTGTTATGCCGATGTCTTCTAAGGTAAATACATATGTATGTATGTTTGGGATCATATAATAGATATAATGACTTCCATGTATATTTTCATTTCATAATTTCTATATCTGAAGTAATCAACAATTCTAAAGCAATTCTTGTGGAAACTATTGTCTTCCAGCATAAAATATAAATGAAAGGAGGTGGTATATTTTATAAATAGTGTGGTTCACTTTCTATTTTATATTAATTAGTGTTGGCCACTTGAAGAATTAATTCATTAATTTTTATTTTCATTAATTTTCATTAATTGGTCCCTTAACTGGACAAAGTTGTAGCCTATATCCTTTTTCAAATGTGAAGGACAATAATTTCCTAAATAATTCTAGTATAAGAGAAGTCATAAAAATGTCTTAGTGTGCCCAAAGTAGATCAGAATATCCAAACATAAAGTGTGAATTAAATTTATTAAAATTTTTGTCAAATGTCTATAATAGTGATTCCCAAAGTGGGCACCACCTCCCCCTGGTGGGTGCTACAGTGATCCAGAAGGGCAGTAATGGTCACAGGCGCATTTATCTTTCCTATTAATTGCTATTAAAATTTTAAAAAATTAATTTCCAGGGGTGCTAAGTAATATTTTTTTCTGGAAAGGGGGTGGTAGGTCAAAAAAGTTTGGGAACCACTGCACTATACTATACTTCACTAAATACTTAAAATAAAAGATGAAATGGCAAGCACAAGTCCAAGTCTCCAAGGCTTGTATTCTATTGAAAAATGACATGACTTAAAATAATGAAAAGTTGGCAAGCAACATAAAAAAAAAATCCAAAAGATCCAAAATGTTGTAGGGTAGTTTGAAAAAAGAGGAAAAATAAAAAAGGAGTAACTATGATAATAAAAGAATATATGTAGAGGAGGTAGCTTCTTAATTGAAAAAAAAACATTAATTAGATTAATGGACAGTGAGTATTTTTTAATTTTGTATTAGTAGTCATAATACCTAGCATAGTTCTTGTCAAGTTAAGAGCACTCTTTGAATGCTTGACAAATGAATGAGTGAATAAGTAAATAAATGGATGGAGGAAGAAAATTTTCAAAAAATTCATCAATTAGTTTTGCTCTTGGAGGAAGGCACACAGAAGTGCTTCTTGGGTAATATGTTAAAAACCAATTCCTTTAATTATTTAGGGAGTTCTTTCAATACAATATTAAATGGTAAGATCATAAAATTAAAGCTAGAAAGTGTATTTCAGATCATGTAGTAAAAGTACCTAATTTTACAAATAGGGAAATTCTGATTCAGGAGGTTTAGATTATTTCCTAAGGTCACATGATTAAGGTCCCATGGTAGCTCATGGTTGTGTGAAGTAATTTTTTAGGAAGCTTAGATCATACACATCGTGATGGTCAGACAGAAGAGTTAAAAAAGTCAGTTGGAGTGCTGGATGGCTGTATTTTTGCATTCCAAGTGTGACAACATGGCAGAAACAGAGGAACATGACCATGGGATGAGGGGAGCCAACAGGGTTTTTAAACCCATGCAGGAAGCAGAATCTCTCTCTTAGCTGTCTCTAGCAATAGTCCCTTATCCATATCATGCTCTCTCTGGCAAGTGGTAGTGGCAAGGCCTGAGCCAGCTAAATGAATTATTGGTTCTAGTAAGGCCGAATTCCTGAACTCTCTCTCTCTCTCTCTCTCTCTCTCTCTCTCTCTCTCTCTCTCTCTCTCTCTCTCTCTCTCTCTCTCTCTCCTCCTTCTCTTTACTAATAAATGCTTATGAATCTGTTGATGACACTCCAGAACAATATTTATTTATCACATACGGGATAAGATATAATTTCTTCTCATTCCACATTTAAAACTCCTATTCCAGACTAAAGACACCTTATAGTAGCACTAGCTGTCCTGGTCAGTGGAATAATTCATTCCTGACTTTCTTTCTTTCAAGTGTTGTTGAAAAGAAGATTTTGGTGTGCATTTTTATAATTTTTGTATTTTACAGAAATCAATAATTCAAACATAATTGTATGTTGTCTTTACTGTCAACAAAATGGAGAAGTAGTGTGTGTCCTTTTCCTCTTTAATTTGAGCTCATGATATGCCATTAAGAATGACATTAATTCATCAATTTAAGTATAAGTATGGTGTTGATTAAATCAAACAAATTACCATTTTCTATCTAAAACAAGTAATTTTGTTGTTGCTGTTCAGTCCTTTCAGGCAAGTTTGACTCTTTGTGACCCTTTTTGGGATTCTCTTGGAATGGTTTTTCTTTTTCTTCTCCCAATAATTTTACAGATGAGGGGAAAAGAAGTAAATAGGATTTAGTTACTTTCCCAAGATCACAGAGCTAATCAGTGTCTGAGGCACTGAATTCAGGCATTGAGTTATACCTAGCTACTCAAATGAATTGATAAGATACTCAAATACCTTAGTGAAGTGAGAAGATCTGATCAACCAATCAACTTGATCCTTTAGATTAAGTGTGAAAATATTGAAGGAAGAACTAAAGCGATGTTGACAGGAATAGTATTTGGATTTACAAAGGAAATTTGTCATACTTTGTGGTTAATCTTAAAAACAAAAGACTAGTTCAGAACATATTAAATCATTGGTAGAAATTTATGCTAGAGATGGCATATATGTATGCATACATATAAATATATATCCATATATATGTTTCTTAAGTAAAATAGATTCATGTTCAGTGATACCTTTTTCCCAGTAATTAAACCCTCTTGATAATTTACTCCAATTAAATTTGTCATGTAAAAAACCCTAATATTTATAAAACACTTTGCTAAAAGCTAATAAGGATCACTTTCTAAAATCATGACCTGCAAGCTAAAGAGCTTCTTGGATACCTCAGCCTTTTCTATTTGATCAAGTATAATAACCGATGGCAATAATAAACACCATTCAATCTTGTGAACATGAGCCAATTCTAGTTCTAAATGTAAAAATATTCAGTGTGACACATGGTGACAGATTAGCATGAAGTCTAAAGGATTCATAAACTTTCACTAAGTCCAGACTTTGGCAAGTCTTAGTTGTCAAATATATTTCATGGCCAGTTCCTTGCCAGAATTCCATTTGATAGATGATGTCAATTTTTCTTTTTAGACATTCATGAATGAGGCAATGTATACAGAGAACACATAGGTGAAATTCGCTTCTCATATTTGAATTTGGTAGATGAATATGCAATCAGAAATAAATCTGCTCCTGACCTCTTGCCAGTTTAATCTTGAATGCATTTACCTTTCCTAATTTCTCATCAAGTCACCAAGTATTCAGTGGATTTGTGCTGTTAGAAAAGACTTCAGGCATACAGAAAAGCTTTAAAAATTAAGGACTAGCTGAAATGTCTGATTAGGGAAGAGTGAATGCAAAGAGGGAAGAGCTAATTTTTTTTCTTGTCTGTGTTTAAATGCATTGATACGAACCAACAAAATAAGCAGGGCACTATACTACCTGCAAGGAATGATTCCACAGAATCAGTTTTAGGAGAGAAAAGCATGTAAAAGAAAGGTGTGTAGAGAAATATAAATTAAAGCACCTCTAAGATACCACCTCATATTATCAGATTAGCTAACATTACCAAAAAGGAAAATTATAATTGTTGGAGGAGATGCAGGAAAATTGGGACACTAATACACTATTGTTGGAACTGTGAAGTAATAGAACAATTCAGGAGAAAAATATGGAACCATACTCAAAGGGTCATAAATCTCTGCATACCCATTGAATGAACAATACTATTATTGGGTCTGTATCTCAAAGAGATAAGAAATAAGAGCAAAGGACATAGATGTACCAAAATATTTTACCAGCTCTCTGTATAATGACAAATAATTAGAAAGTAAGGGGATGTCCATCAGTTGTGGAATAGATGAACAAGTTATGGTATATAGTTTAATGAAATACTCTTGAGACATAAGAAATGAAGAACAGTATGGATTCAGAAAAACCTGAAAAGACTTAAAGGAAATATTACAAAATGAGATACTCAGAACTAGGATAACAATATATACAGTAAAATAAATATTACATGATTATCAACTACACAGTATTAAACCATTATTAGCAAAGCAAATCTCCAAGACAACCACATGGAATTCATGATAAAAAAAAATGCTATCCACAACCAAAGAAGGAACCACTGAAGTCTGTGGATCAAAGCATGCCATCTTCCATTTTATATCCTTCATGTTTCTTTTTTATTGTATATGATATGTGCCTTCTATCCTACATGAGCAATATGGAAATATGTATCACACAAAAGCATGTTTATAATCTATATCAGACTATTTAAAATCCTGGGGAGAGGGACAAAAGGAGAGAGAAAGATTTAAATTCTAAAATGTCAGAAAATAACTGTTTCTATGTAAAATGCATACATATGTAAAATATGTAAAAATAAATAAACAAAAATAAATATGTAAAAAGTAGTTGCTATTTAACTAAAAATAAATAAGTAAATAAATTGTTAAAGAGGAAAAAAATGAAGATATGAGCCACAGAAAGTATCTTTATCAAGGTTAGAATGCATATATTCTTTAGGGCCTTTTTGTTAAGATTTTGTTTTGTTTTCCTCTTAAGATCTAAGTTTGGCAACAGAACTCTGATTCTTAGGAGGTTTAAATGATTATTAACTCAGATAAAGTAAAATCTCTTTTTACTCTGCCCTGAAGCAAAATCTGAACTAAGCAATTTACAGCTTAAATGACATTCCATAGCCTTTACTTTAGTAAGAGCATTTATCCAGAGATAAACCCAGGATTTCCTAAAGAACAGATTTAAACAACTTGTGAGTATGTTGTATTTTTCTAACTAGAGAATAATGTGGGTTCTTCAAAGAATAATTTAAAATCAGACCTCCAAAGACCCATGGCAATTTTCTGGTGGAATACATGAATACAAATAACCTATATTATAAATGTGTTTTTTGATCTTTAGTTTAGGAAGGAAAATGGCATAATGAAACATGCATTTGGCATTTAAAAGGTTTTATTCTCCCTAGTGCCAAAATTATTCCCTTTCTAATTTAGGGACAAAGAAGTAACATTAACTTTTTCCCCCAAACCACAAGAATGAATATTTATTCACATTATTTGAGCTATAGCACCATAAAATTGTAAAGGGACATTTAAAATTTGGTCAAAAAGCCGAAGATTTAGATCATATAGTGACATATATCTAGAAATTATAATTATAAAATAGCAAGGTAATTAAAAAAATAAAATAAACATTCATGCCCAAAGGGCTTTTACACATCAAGGTATTTATAGTGTGAACAGAGATAGTTATCTCAATATGTCTTAATGCCCAAAACATTTTTATTCTTTTTAAGTTTTTTCCTTCATAATAAGATTACAATTCACTTAAGGACACTTTTTAAAGCCTTGTTTATTATATTTTTAAACAAAATATATATTAAAATCCAATCATAACAGAATTCCTTGCACATTTTTTGTGGGAGGTTACACTTTGTCAATTAATCATGTCATTTATAGAGGTAATTCCCAATGTGGAAATTTCCTCCACAGATTATGAATTTGTCAGAAATTTAGAGTGATAGTAAGCAGTCTATAGCTGAAGATTACTTCTCCCACTTGTGGTCAAATAGAAGATTTCAGAGGCAAGATTTTAAGCCAAATCATCTTGATTCAAAGGTCAGGGCATTCTTCACTATGCCACATTCCTTGCACATAGTAGACATTTCATCACTGTTTAGTTTCTTTTGAATTAAATTCCTGGATTCAGTGGATTTTGCTCAATATGACTATTGATACTTTTCCAAAGTGTACTAATAAATGACAGATATCTGCCATTATCAAGGATTTGAAGTAAGTTCTAAATAAGGAGTTCCAAAAGTTTATGAACCATAGTAGTATCTTTGGAATAATTATAAAGACATCCAATGAGACTCATGAAGAGAAATGGTATTTGTCTTTATAAGATTAGAAAATGAGTCCTATATTCTCAATATGTGGCCAGATATATGTTTCACATAATCACTTAAGTTAAATAAATAAGATGATAATATAGAGCCTCATCATAGTCCTTTTCTAATCTTAAAAGAATCACTTGTTGCAGTTTTGTTCTAACTACTGTTTCTTGGCCTACATACAGATTCATCAGGAGACAAAAGAAATAAATTACTACACCCATCTTTTTTCAGTACTTACCACATTTGGGAGGGGGGGATCCACACAAAGACTTTAGAGTAGTCAATGAAGAATTTAATGTTTTTGTTTGTTTGTTTTTTTGTTTTTCTGGAACCCACTTGCTTTCTCCATAATCCAGCAAATGTTAACAATTTGGTCTCTAGTTCCTGTTTCCTTTAAAACCAGACTGCTTTTCTGGTAATTCTTGCTTAACATATTCTTAGAGCCTAGATTGCAGAATAACATTAGGGATAATGATCAATTCCAGTGTGTTGAAAAGGAAACTTTATTTGCTGTTCTTATCACAAAATATCCTTTTATTTATGTAACTGTTTTACATATATTTATATATGTATGTGCCAAGATTTGTTTATTTTCATATTTCGGTATCCATAACACCCAAACACATTTCCTGAAATATAATAGCTGTTTGTTAAATGTTTAGTGAGGGACTAAGTTATTGAAATGTTTACAGTAAAAGAAAATGTGTCTTTTCATCAGTGATAGACATATCCTCACTGAACATTCCTTTAGGTTCTTGATTTTCTTTCCAGCTTTTGTATACATATGGAATATTATTAGAATATCTGAGCAGCTACTCTGTAGCCTACCTCATATGTGTTCACAGTGTAAGTGAATTCACTATATCATTTCCCTTGCATTCTCATGTGTGTCAATATATGAGACTGACCATTAGACAATTAAGTTATCCTTTGGTTTATTTTTTTTTGTTTTTTTTTTGTTTTTTTACTTTTAAAATAAAACCTTACCACCCACCTTAGAATCAATACTGTGTATGAATTCCAAGGTAGAAAAGAGTGAGTAAGGGTTAGGCAATGGGGATTAAGTGATTTTCCCAATGTCACATAACTAGGAAGTGTCTGAAGCTAGATTTGGATTCATGATTTCCTATCTCTCAGCCTATCTCTCAATCTACATGGCCATTCTAGTTTCCCCCTAAGTTATATTTCATATTACCTTTTAATAAGTCAAGTCTAGTCAACAAACATTAGTTAACTAATTATTGTGTGCCAGGCACTATACTATGTGTGTGGAATAAAAATATAGTAAAAAAAGAAAATCAGTCTATGCTCTCAAAGAACTTATATCTCCAACTCAATGCTTCCCTATTACTCATTCCACTTAATACATTATAACGATCAGATACTATCCTCTTAAAGTTGTCTTTCCTAGTCCTCTATGCAATCTGATTAATACCAAATACATCTTGTATAAACAGTTTGCATATTGCCATTCCCATTAGAATGTGAAGTGCTAAAGAGCAAGGACTGCACTTTTGCTTTTCTTTATATCAACAGTTCTCAGCCTACTTTATGATATATAGAAATACTTAATAAATGCTTATCACAAAACTGGGTATCTGAAAATCTTAGTGGTATGGTGAATATTAAACTCCATTATATTAAAAGACTGATATTTGATGACTTCCAGATCATCCAACAGTGTGAATATTGATCTCATGTTGCCAATTCAGCATGGGATATGAGGATTATTGCAATGAGGACAATTTTATGGTTGCAATAATTAAATGGGTTTCACTAATATAAGAATTTTAAAAAGTTGTGGTCGCCATTTAAAATAACTACATATTAAGTCATGAGACTGTTAGTAGCTTTAGTAGCTTTATTACAGCAAAATAGTATAATAAGATAGGGAAATGTAGGAAGGAGGTAGAAAATATTGCCTAGCTAAAAATACCCTAAGTCAGGGTCCGAGTGCCTCCAGATCATGAATACGAATTTGAATTCAAATCTCATCGGCCCACAATAGTGTCTCCAGCCAGGTGTTTCAACCACCAAAGATCACCACCAAAGAGGCTGAGCTGCAAAGGGCAGTCTCTCATGCCAAGGGGGCAAGAGTTTCCCCCCAAGGAAGCATCCCTCTTCAGCCCAAGTCTCCAACACAGAAAGCCTAATCTTCATCGGAATCCAAAATCAGAATCAGGAAGCTGAAATTCTAAGCCACAAAAGATGCTGATACATCTAGGAGCTCAATCCACCCAAGAGCCAACTTTCATAAATGTCATAGTTAAATTTAAGAGCTCCCAGGCCAAGTAAGAAATACTGCAAGCATCCTGAAAGAAATAATTTAAATATCCTTCCATCACCATCAGATATCACAATTTGTTCAGCCATTCCCCAATTGTTGGACACCCACTCATTTTCCTCTTTTTTTTGCCCCCACAAAGACCATGGCTATGAATATTTTTGTACAAGTCTTTTTCCTTATTATCACTTTTAGGTACTAACCTAGCAAAGGTATGGCTGGATCAGAGGTTAGGGATTTGTTTAAAGCCCTTTGCGCATAGTTCCAAATTGCCTTCCTGAATGGTTGGACCAATTCAACATTTATCACTTTCCTTTGCAGCTATATTGGCCACTCTGCTAGGTGTAAGCTGGTTCCTCAGAGTTGTTTTATTTTGCATGTCTTTAATCAGGAGGGACTTAAAACATTTTTTCATGTACTTATTGATAGTTTTGATTTTGTCATGTGAAAACTGCCTATCTATTTCCTTTAAGGATTTATTCATTGAGGAATGGGTTGCTTTTCTGTAAATTTTACTTAATTCCTTATATATTTCGGAAATTAAGCCTTTGTCAGAGAGCTTTGTCATAAAAACATTCTCCCAGTTTTTTGTTTTCATTTAATTTTAGTTGCATTGATTTTGTTTGTACAAAACATTTTTAATTTGATATGATCAAAGTCATTCATTTTACATTTTGTAATATTCTCTATCTCTTGCTTGGTCTTAAATTCCTTCATTTTCCACAGATCTGACAGGTATACTGTTCTATGTTCACCTAACTTATTTATGATTTCACTCTTTATATTTAAGTCATTTACCCATTTTGAATTTATCTTGGTATAAGGTGTAGCATGTTGATCTAAGCCTAATTTTTCCTATACAGTTTTTCAGTTTTCCCAGCAGTTTTTTTTTTTCAAATAGAGAGTTCTTGTTCTAAAAGCTGGGATCTTAGGATTTGTTTTTTGATCCACCAGTTTTGAAGAATGACATGATTTAGATTCCAATTAATTTCAAATTTGTCTTTTCATGCACACTTGTTAAATATAATTAGCATCACATTATGGTCTGAAAAGTAGCGTTTATTATTTCTGCTTTTCTGTATTGATTGCAATATTTCTATGCCCTAGTACATGGTTGATCTTTGTATATGTAGCATGTACTTCGAAGAAGGTATATTTGCATCTGCAGCTGAGACCCTAGCTTGAAACTAACACACCAATGCAAGTATCAACAATTTGGAAATAAGTCTTGATGGATGACACATTTTAAAACCAGTGGAAATGTGCATCAGCTATGGGGGTGAGGGAAGTCCGGGGGTGAAGGGGAAAGTAAGAACATGAATCATGTAACCATGATAACTTTTCTAAACAATAAAAATTATTTAAAAAAAAATGAATTCTATACCCTACTGAATATAGTTGTTTTACCCTCTCTGTACCCTTTATAATGAGAGTAAAGTTTAAACATTGCCCATAACCATCCTTATCCTCCCCTCTTTGTGAGGATTTTTCACATATCTTTATGTTACATAATTTGCCAGATTCTATCTCTCTCTTCCCTTTTCTCTCAGTGCCACCTTCTCTTTCATCCCTTGATTGAATTTTTTATGTATCATCCATATGCATACATATCATATCATACATATTGTTCCATATCATATTTGCATATATACAATATCATCATAATCAGCTTTTTTCTCCAACTTCTTTATGAATAAATAATTCCTTCTGTCTTCTCTACTACTAAGGGTAATTTTTTAGAAGTACAGAAATCCTCTTTCCATGTAGACTTATAAACATTTTGACCTTAATGAGTCCCTTAGATTTTTTTTTTAAACCCTTGTACTTCGGTGTATTGTCTCATAGGTGGAAGAGTGGTAAGGGTGGGCAATGGGGGTCAAGTGACTTGCCCAGGGTCACACAGCTGGGAAGTGGCTGAGGCTGTGTTTGAACCTAGGACCTCCTGCCTCTAGGCCTGACTCTCACTCCACTGAGCTACCCAGCTGCCCCCTAGTCCCTTAGATTTTATCTTTCTTTTTTTCCCTTTTTTGGACTTCCCTTATCTCTTCTCAATGTGTTTTCCAGATAAATTACTTTTTTTTTATTTTAAACCCTTAACTTCTGTGTATTGACTTATAGGTGGAAGAGTGGTAAGGGTAGGCAATGGGGGTCAAGTGACTTGCCCAGGGTCACCCAGCTGGGAAGTGTCTGAGGCCGGATTTGAACCTAGGACCTACCGTCTCTAGGCATGGCTCTCAATCCACTGAGCTACCCAGCTGCCCCAGATCAATTACTTTTGTAATAATATTTCCTACCCTTATATTAAAAAATGAATTTTGTAATTTCTTGTCTTAAGAAATTGTGTTTCCTCTTGTCCCACTATAGTTTTAATGAATTCTTTTCATCAGTGAGTTTTTATCCCTTTTTCCAAATTATTGACCTTCCTTTCATAATTATTCTTTCATGTTTTTCCACTAATTTTTTCTTATTTATTTTTTCAGGTCTTTTTTAAAACTCTTCCAAGAATCTTTTGGGGCTCATGTACATTTTATATTTTTCTTTAAACTTTTATATGTAGAAGTTTTAATTTTAATTATATGTAAAAGTCTTCTGAATTTGAACACTGATCTTTATTTCCAGAGAAGCATTCTGTTTTTAGGTTTTTCTCTCTTGTTTACTTATTTAAGAAAAAATTCAATTGTTAGTAGCCTATTTCTTAATTTTAAATTTTGTTGAAATGCCAAATTTTTCTTTTTGTATGTGAGGGATAATTTCTCATGGTTTAGTTTTTTCATTGTTATTGCCTAAACTTTCTTGAGGACTTCATCCTCTTGGTTCTTTTCTACATTGCAGACTCCATAGCAAAGCTATTACTTTCAAGACTCTTATACGCTGTTGTTTTTCTAGAGGCTATCTCCTCTGTCCTGGCACCTCAATCAGAATCACTGTTCTCCGAGAATTCTTTCTTCGCTCCACTTATGTATATTCATTTATCCTCATTTATAGCCATAGGGTGATATAAGGTTTAGTCAAGGCACTTACTCCCTACAGTTTTCTCTCAGTTAGTTACACATACCATTAGTTGATTGAGTGTTTTGAAGTGTAGGGAAGGGCCCTGCTATCGATTATTTGATTATTAGTCAGTCACCTAGCAACTTTGTATCTTTTTCACATGTTCTCTTGCATCAAACAACTGTTTTTCCCTGACTCTTAAATATTTTTGTCACTTTAAAGTTCACTCTGAGTCACTATTTCTAACTATTTGCAGGAGAACATGGAAAGCAAAGTAATCTTCTGTCTTATCCTTCCATCCTCCTAGAATGCAACCTAAAATCATTAATTTTCAATTTCAAAAATCCAAACAGATTAAGAGTTTGAACTAAATATAGCCTGCCATAAAAGAACATAGTAGAACAAAGGAAGAGAGTCTAAGACAGTGATGGGCAACCTTTTGAGCTTTGTGTGTCAAAATTCGCCAAAAAAACAAGCAGAACTCAGGTGGTGTGTCACTTTGAGAAAAAAACATAATTTCATGATATTTATGGTTTAAATAACACAAATGTATAATTGTAATATATAACTGTATTTAATAAACCAAAAACAAATTATTTAACTTACCTGCCTACTGATTTCTTTGTTCATCTGTCACTCAGTTTCTTTTTTTGTTCTTGATATTATTTAACTTGTGTGGGGTGCCACGAACTAAGATAAGTGAGGGGGAGGGGAAATTCTTTAACTAATGTTCCTATTAGTGACTTTTTTTTGCTGAATTTCATTGGCTAATAAAAATTTATTTAACTGCTAAATCTTTAATTGAAGGTTGGTATTTTGTACACTTCAAGCCCAAGCAAGAGCTACTAACTTCATCTGTCAATCTGTTTCTTTTGTTGGTTTTGATACTATTTAACTCTGAGAATAAGGTCTCACAAAAGAACATAGAGAGAAAAATTGTGAGTAAAACCATTGCTATATTTTTCAGGGTACTAAAAGTGTCTGGTAATCGGTTCCAGCCACTCCAAATATCCTGTTGGTAGTGGCACTCCTTTTGATTCTCCAAGTGGCAAATTTTCAGATTCTCAAGCTTTGATCTCAAGTCAACAAACACCTGAACCCAGATGCTGTCTTGAAATTCTGCAAGTTACAGCTCCAAATCATCAGTTTGCATCCACTGGAAACCATTTAATTCCAAACTACTGTAGATTACTACATCAGGATACTTAATTATTTTCTTGCTCTGTTCTAGGATTCTACATTGACTAAATCTATGACTGAACTGGTCAAGCAACATGTCTAAAACATGCTGGTACTTTATATGAAAGGGTTCCATTTCATTTTGTACAGCTGCACTGGCCTTCTCAAAATACTGTGTTACTTGAGGAAAATACAAGTTTTAGTGTCTACATCTTGCTTGAAAATGTTAAGTTTACTTTCAAAAGCTTTTATGTATCCAAACATAATGTCAATACTTTTGCCAAAACCTTGTAACTTTAAATTCAGTTTATTAATATGAACAGAGAAATCTGTAAAAAACATCAGGGTGTTGACCTACTTATCATCATTGAGCTGAGGAAGTTTCCCGGATCCTTATCCTTAATAAATACCTTAATTTCTTCAAAGCACTCCACAAAGCATTCAAGAACTTTGCCTCGGCTCAGTCATCTTATGTTATTATACATCAGCTGTCCACTGGGTGGAATCAACATCTAGTAAAAATGCAGAAAATTCTCGCTTGTGTGAAGGGAGTGAGCCGCTATTAAATTAACTATTTTTGTAATAACTGACTTTAAGTCTTTTAAGTTGATGAATCCTGCCTTGGTACATAAAGCTTCCTTCCTCATGGATAATACAATGAAAAAGCACAATCATATGTCTAATATTTTCCATAAACAATTTGACAAATCTGACTTTTTTCTTCACTATGTTTGGTGCCCCATCTGTCATCACTGACACAACTTTAGAGATATCAGTGCTTAGGTCATGGAATGTTTGTGTAACAACCTTACATATTTTGTTTCCTGATGTACTTGTAGGCACTGATACTAATTTTATCAACTTTTCTCTCATTGTGAGAGCATTGGAATATTGACCAATAATGGCCAACTGAGCATGTGATGTGAAATCAGTAGTTTCATGAAGAGAGAATGAAAAATATTTACAATTACTTATGTCTCTCTTTAAATGATGTTGCATGTTTGTGTTCAGGCTCATTATTTGGTATTTTATGATATTTGTACTGAGTGGTAACTCAGATATTCTCTTAATAATTTCATCTTTATTCTACATATCATGAAATAGAACTGGTACACATCTTAGGAGAGTTTCTTTAATAAATTCTCCCTCACTGAGTGGTTTTCCATGTTGAGCTATGGAGTGAGCAATGATCACACTTGCAGATGTTAAATTTGTAGAGTCTTACCAATTTAATGATGGAATTAGATTGGCTATTATAAAGGTTTAGCTGCATGGAATGGTATTCCTTCCTTTCATCCTCATTTTTTTTCAAGAGTTGGTAATGATTAGTTTTAAAATGTCTATTTATATTCCACATTCTGCTTACTACTCTTTCAGTACAAAGAACACAAAATTATCTGCCATTTTTATCTATAATGTCATACATCTTGGTCCATGTCTCTTGAAAGGGCTGGCTACTGCTACTACCACTTCTTTTACTTAACACCCTACACCAAGATAAATTCAGAATGGGTGAATGACTTGATTATAAAGAAGGAAACTATAAGTAAATTAAGTGAACACAGAATAGTATGCTTGTCAGAACTATAGGAAAGGGAAAATGTTAAAAACAAGCAAGAGTTAGAAAAAATTACAAAATATATAATAAATAATGTTGATTATATTAAATTAAAAAGTTTTTGTACAAACAAAAACAATGCAACCAAAATCAAAAGGGAAACAACAAACTGAGAAAAAAATCTTTATAACAAAAAAATTCTGATAGAGGTCTAATTATTCAACTATACAAGGAGCTAAATCAATTGTACAAAAAAATCAAGCCATTCCCCATGAATAGGCAATTTTAGATAAAGAAATGAAAGCTATCAATAAGCACTTGAGAAAGTGTTCTAAATCTCTAATAATTAGAGAAATACAAATCAAAACTACTCTGAAGTACCACCTCACACCTAGCAGATTGGTTAAAATGATAGAAGGTATAAGAATAAAAAGAGCCTCTGCCAAAACTATAATAATGGGAGCCAGTAAGCAATGTTAAATCAAAGGGAGAGAGAGTCTATGAGGTGATACTCTCTTCTAGCTCTCCCCTCTAGCCGATTATGCATGCTGAGATTTCGAGGGGGTATCACCCCTACACTGGGTGACCTGGACAATTGTGACACCCCATAGGAGTTGGGGGCAAGACTTCCAATCCCAATCCAATTCTGAATGAGGGTGGGGTTCACGCAAGCCTTCCCCCAAGGTCAGTCAACTTCACAGAGAGTGGTCTGGGTTCAAAAGGGAGGCAGCCAGATCAAGCTGTGGTTCTTCTCCCCCTTGTTGTCACTCAAGCTCACTGAAATGCTATCTGACTAATGAATGGCTTTTATTCTTCACAATTCAGGGGTTAGGGAAAGGGAATGGCAGAGTTATTTTGGGGTGCCCTCTTCTCTATTTCTATGAGGTCTATCACTTTGTTGGGAAACTTTGGGGTTCCCATTCCTAAGTGTCTTCCCTCATCCCTTTTCCTTTTATTTTTATTTCTAGTATTCTATTTCTATCCCTATGTATAATTAAAGTTTTGACTGAAAGGATGTCTTTCAGCAAGGTTGGGTAAGGAGATAAAGAGACTAAGAAATTGCTCCCAAAATGGAGTCCCAAAACTTAGCTTGCTCATTGGTTGAAGTCTTGATGGGTGAGAAGCAATGGGATACCTTTGACCAGGGAATCAGAGTTTCAATGTCCAAAGAAAGTTCCTCAGGAAGCCCTCAGGACTGGAATCAAACTGAGATGTCCTCCTCCTCTCTCAGTCAGTCATCATCCCGAAGTTCCTCCTTCCCCTACCTCCTCCAGAGAATTTCCCAGAATCCTCTCCAGTCTCAACCATCAACAACTATCACCAACTGTCAGCCACTCCTTCTCTGGCTCCTTTTTTCCCCATACTCCTTGCACAAATTCCATCTTTTCACAGGTGAGAGTAATAACCTTTGAAGGGGATGTGGCAAAATTGGGACATTAATGTATTGCTGGTGGAGTTGTGAATTGGAACTATGCCCAAAGAGCTCTAAAAGACTGCCTGCCCTTTTATCCAGCCATACCATTGCTAAGTTTGTACCCCAAAGAGATCATAGAAAAAAAAAAGATTTGTACAAAAAATATTTATAGCCATGTTTTTTTGTTTTTTTTTTGTGTTGGCAAACAACTGGAAAATGAAGGTATGCCCTTCAATTGGGGAATGGCTGAACAAATTGTGGTATATGCTGGTGATGGAATAATATTGTGCTCAAAGGAATAATAAACTGGAGGAATTCCATGTGAATTGCAATGACCTCCAAGAATTGATGCAGAGTGAAAGAAGCAGAGCCAGAAGAACATTGTACCTAGAGACTGACACACTGTGGTAAAATCAAATGTAATGGATTTCTTTACTAGCAGTAATGCAATGACCCAGGACAATTCTGAGAGATTTATGGAAAAGAACGCTACCAACATTTAGAGGAAGAACTACAGGAGTGGAAACAGAGAAGAAAAACAACTGCTTGAAACATATGGGTTGATGCGGTCATGATTTGGGGATGTAGACTCGAAACAACCACACCAATGCAAATATCAATAACATGTAGATAAGTCTTGGTTGTTGACACATGTTAAAACAAGTGGAAATGCATGTTGGCTATGGTGGGGCAAAAGGGGGTGAATGGTAAAGTAAAAACATGAATCATGTAACCATGGTAAATTTTCCTAAAAAAATAAAATATTTAAATCTTAAAATAAATAAACAAACAAAGATGAATAAAAATTGAGGAAAAGGAGATCAGTGAATTGGGCATGCTACTAAAAACACTAGAAAAAGAAGAAATTAAAAATCTCCAGTAAAAGACTAAATTGGAAATCCTAAAAATCAAAGGAGAAAATAAAACTGAAAATAAAAGAACTATTGAACTAATAAATAAGACTAGAAGCTAATTCTAGGAAAAAACAAGTAAAATAGATAGAATAGTAGATAATGTTATTAAAAGATGAAAGAAGAGAATCAAATAAGTAACAAAAATTAAAAGAGAGTGATTTCATCTCTTATAAGAAGGAAATTAAAGCAATTATTAGGAGCTATTTTTTCCAATTACACGGCAATAAATCTAATAATGTAGGCAAAATGGATGAATATTTAGAAAAACAAAAATTCCCTGGATTAATACAAGAGGAAATAGAATATTTAAATAATTCCATCTCTGAAAAATCAATTCAACAAGCCATTAATGAACATCCAAAGAAAAAATCCACAGGGCCATATGGATGTATAAGTGAATTCTACCAAACATTTAAAGAATAATTAATACCAATACTGTAAAAACATTTAGCAAAATAAGTAGAGGAGTCCTAACAAAATTTTTTATCACACAAATATGGTGTGGATACCTAAGCCAGAAAGACCAAAAATAGAGAAAGAAAATAAAAGATCTTATGCCTTTGTGAGAATTAATGCAAAAATCCTAAATAAAACACTAACAAAAAAGACAACAGCAATATATCACAAGGATTATTCACTATGAAAAGGTGTGATTTATATGAGGAATGTGAGGCTGGTTTAATATTAGGAAAAGTATCAGCAAAATTGACCATATTAATAACCAAACTAACAGAAAACACATGATTATCTCAATAGATGCAGAAGAAAACCTTTGACAAAATGCAACATCCATACCTGTTGAAAACACCAGAAAGCATAGGAATAAAATGCCCTTTTCTTAAAATAATATTTAGAATTTATTTAAAACCATAAGTAAGTATTATCTGCAATGGGGATGAGTTAGAGGTCTTTACAATAAGATCAAGAGTGATGCAGAGATGCCCATTATCACCACTATTATTCAATATTGTTTTACAAATGCTAGGAGTAACAATTAGAGAAGAAAAGGAAATTGAATGAATTAAAGCAGGGATAAGGAAACTAATCTATCCTTCTTGGTAGATGTTTTGATAGTACAACTAAAGAATCCTAGAAAATTAACCCCAAACTAATTGAAATAATTAATAATTTTAGGAAAGTTGAAGGATACAAAATAAACCCACATAAATCATCAGTACTTTTATATATTTCCAAGAAAATCAGCAGCAAAAATTACAAAAGAAACTTCATTTAAAATCATTCTAAGCAATATATAACATTTGGGCATTTATTTGCCAAGACAAATAGAGCAATTAAATGAACACAACTACAAAGCACTTCATACATTGAAATAAGAAGTATACCTGTGAAGGTCATGAGGTACTTAGAGATAGTTACTAGTTACTTACAGCATTATAACTAAAGGCAGATCTTAAGTGACCTCAGCATTACTCTTTTGAGTCTATCGTTTGAATACTACAAAAAAGTGATGGTAATGACTCTCACAGTCACAATGTAAAGTGTGTTTTGATCCTTGTGTAGTCATTCATAGGTAACCATAGTAGCATAACTGTTGATATTGGAACTAATAAACTACCTCAGGTTTCCTAAATATTACAACTATTTTAATGACATAGGCTACTTTGAGAAATAGTCAGGTATCTGAATTGAGGGTGAACAAAGACTTTTAGAACTCAGAAATTATCTAGTCCTATCATTTCAAAGTTATTAAAAGGCTGCTACTTGAATCCATTATGTTTGATTTCTACTCCATTGTTCTTTATACTGCCTTTTATTATCTTTGTAGCTTATAGTTTTCCCTCCCTGTATTTCCTTCTCATAGAATTGATTTAATTTCAATGTTGGCATTAAAAATTATTCAATGTTTCCGGGTGGGATATTGCTCTGTGGGGATATATTTGGTTTCCTATACAGCTGCTTATAATAATACTTTTGAACATTAATCAAATTCTACTAGGGGTTCCTGATAATATGCTGAAAATATAATTAACCTCAGTTCTACTCTGTCTTATAGTTTCAAAATTCATTTTATTTTCCTTGATTCTCACACTCTTTTTTTTAGTGTAATGATGAGAATTTCCTCCTACCTAGACCAAAGGGAGATATGGCCTTTTGTATTCTAAAAGCTTTAATTTTCTTCAATGGGAAAGATACTTTGAAACTTGCTCAGGAAGTCTGTCTCAAGGCACCATAAAATAAAATCAATTATTTGTCAGGGAGTTACAGTTCTTAATAAAAGGTCTTCAAATAACAGTGCATAGGGAAAACTTTGGGGATATTTTAATGGGTCACTTAAAATAGAGGCAGCGTCTGGAACTTCTGAGGCATGCTGTGGGCAGGTTAGACTAAAAACATCTTCTTGGCTTACAGGGTCCTTCTTTTATGTATTAAACATTAGAAAAAAAGCCCAAAAAACCCATTCTTAAATCTCTAAGACAAATATAGAAATTCATCATTGTTGATTCAGAACTATAATTTTCAGAAATCAATGTTCCTTCTCATTTAGAATGTAATAAAAATAGATATTTTTGTATATTAATCAATTTTCATAAATGAATAGCCATATTATAGTAACAAAAGCATTTTTGCTGTTGTTGTTCAGTTGTTTGTCATGTCCAACTTTTTGTGACCCCAATTAGGGTTTTCTTTGCAAAGATACTAGGATGGTTTGCCATTTCCTTTTCCAGCTCATTTTAAAGATGAAGAAACTGAGGTATACTAGGCTTAGTGACTTGATCAGGGTTCCCTAAGGAGTAATGGTCCAAGAGCAAATATGAACACAGGAAGACATCTTTCTGACTTTATATCTATACACTGTGTCACCTAGCTGTCCATACCAAAATTTAGACTTATTCATAAATGTCCCATATAAGCTAAAAATTACAAGCTCCTTAAATACTTATTCACATTTGTAATATTTTTGCAATACTTTTCCTTTGTCCCATGCATCCAATATTGAGAGATTATGACAGAAATTTAGGATTATTATAGAAATCATTCTATCAGTCATAGAATATTAGACCTGGATAATATCTAATAGAGCATTTGAACCAACCCATTTATTTTAAAGTAGAACTTAACATCAGAGAGATTAAATTATTTGTGAAAGATCACAAATCTAAGAAGAGAAAAGCATGAATTTAGACCCAGACATGCTGGCTCTTAAAGATGTAGGGCTCTGAATATTCATACCACTGTGAAAGGGAATTCTTTGTTCTCTTTTCTGATTTTACACTTGTAAAAAGGGAATTCTTTATTACCTTTGTCTATTTTGAGTTAACACTTGGTTAAACAATAACTTAAGTACCCCTACTTAGTACCTCACTAGATTTTGAAGACAGGATTAAACTCTCCTTTGTCTCTACTTTTTTGATTGAACCAAGAAAAGCTTGAACTAAATGGAAGAGTTAGTAAATCACTACAATGGGTGACAAGTCCAGAAACTTGTGAATCCTATGATCAGAGATGACACTTGAAGGTGACTTGTTGAACTCCTTCATCTAGTTTTAAGTTATTGTTAACCAAAATGTTAACTCCAACTAGGCAAAGACAATAAAGGATTCCCTTTTTTCAAGTGTAAAATCAGAAAAGAGAACAAAGATTTCCCCTTCATACCACATACTCCTTTGTTGTTGTTCAGTTGTTCAGTTGTGCCTGACTCTTCATGACTTCAACAGAACGTAGCTATCCATAGGATTTTCTTGGCAAAGATATTGGAGGTGTTTGAAATTTCCTTCTCCAGTGGATCTACTATGAATCATTTTGTCTGACAATAAAAGTTAAGTGACTTGTCCAAAGTCACACAGCTAGGAAATGCCTGTGTTCAGACTTGAACTCAGGTCTTCCTGACCCAGAGCCCAACAATCTATCCATAGAACCCTGAAGCTTCCTTATATACTGCTTCATATTATTAAGATTAGTAAAACTTTTTATTTTATTTGCTCTATTTTCATTACATTCAGGAAGTATTCTAACTCTTTGGAATAGTCATGTTTTAGAATCAAGTGAAAAGAACAGAACAGAGTTGTTCACTCACTGGTCCTGCCTCCATTCATGACAAGAGATAATATAAAAGTTGTGTCCTGCACAAGTGATTCATGGGGATGAGAGATCAGGGATAGAGGAAAGCCCAACACTGATTGACTCAGAATTCCCATTTCTGGCAAGAAAAAGAGTTTGACTTTCACACAATAACCATGCAACCCATGCCCAAAATTTTATGTAGGAAGCTTGGTCCTGAAACATAACAATAGACAAAATTAGATAATTCCTGATGAAGGATGCCATAATGGTGTGGTCTTTTGGAGTCAGAATCAGGCAGCATAAACCCACACAAACCAGCAATATAGGAAATTAATTTGACTCAAGTATAAGGAGCCAATTTATATATTGAAGATGAATTATAAATAAAAATAAGAAAATATTTTTAAATGAAAACATAAATTAGAATGAGAAAATAAGAGAGAAACACAGAAGAAAAACATAATCAAACAAGACTTAAAAGTATAGTGTCAGAGAAAAAAAAATATCCTGACATTGAAATCTATAATACTACCTGAAAGAAATCAAATCAGAAAGACAAAATGAAGTATCCAGGGGGAAAATGTTAAAGAAATATAGTTTCTAAGAAGATGAAGTAGTAAAATTTATCTAAGAACTGAACTCCCTAAAAATTAGAATGTGTCAGATGAAAGAAATAAAAATATCATCAGTAAAATAAAACTTAGATGGCAGCTGGGTAGCTCAGTGGATTGAGAGCCAGGCCTAGAGATAGGAGGTCTTAGGTTCAAATCTGGCCTCAGTCACTTCCCAGCTGTGTGACCCTGGGCAAGTCACTTGACCCCCATTGCCTACCCTTACCAATCTTCCACCCATAAGTCAATACACAGAAGTTAAGGGTTTAAAATTTAAAAAATAAAATAAAATAAAATAAAACTTAAGGGATAAAAAGAAGAAAAATGTAAGAATAGAAACAACTGATTAAAATCAAGTAAATCTGTTCCAAGATTCATCAGACTGCCTAAAACCACGACCAGGAAAATATTTGAAAAATATATTTCAAAAATAATAAATTAAAATTGCCTAGATATTTTTGAACTGGAGGGCAATGTGCAAATGGAAGGGATCCAGAAAGTCATTTTTTGAACAAAATAATGAAAACCTCAGAGGCTATCAAGGCTAAAAATCAACTATATATATATATATATATATATATATATATATATATATAGCCAGCCAAATAGTAAGAGTTCAAAGTTCAAAGGAACCATAGTAAAGATCATGTTAGATTTGGCAGCTATCATGTAAGAGAGAATGTGGCATATAATACTACACAATGTTAATATATAAATATATATGTATATGTGTATCTCTCTCTCAGAGAGAGAGCAAGAGAACTAAGTTGTAAAACTATAAAACTAGCATGATCCTAGGAGGGGAAATGGGCTTTTAATAATGTAGAATATTTTCTAGTTTTCCTAATATAAAAAAGCCAAAATAGAATAGAAACTATGAAAGAGAAACACAGAAGCCAAAAAGTACATAGATAAGTAAAGGCCTTTGACCAATTGAAAGGAAATATATGAGGATGATGTGCTTATATGGTAATAATAATAATAATATTTATTTGAGAACAAAGACTTTTTAATGCTTACTCTGTATCCCCTGTGCTTGTCATAAAGCCACTATATAGTATACATTTGATAAATAATTATTAACTCAATGCATAATTTGAAAAGAAGAAAGTAGTATCCTTTCAGATATCTTAAATTATAGAATATTATAGAATAGGTTAAATAATACAGGTAAAGAATCTGAAGTTTTACGTAATAAACTTTAAAAAAGAAGGAAATTTGATAAGGTTAAGGAAAGAAAAAAGTGTGAGTCTATCTATCTATCTTTCCATCTATATCTAGCTAAGTGGATACATATATGGAAAAGAAGAAGGGAAGAGTACTCACTATTGTACATTGCAGAGATATAGTAGATGAATATGCAATCATAAAGGAAAGAGAGCAGACATAATACAAAATTTAATTTCACATAAAATATACAAAAGAAATACAGAAAAGTGTGTGTTGTAAAAAATCATAAAATAGGCAAGGGTAAGGAGTAAGTAAAGAAGTTTTTAGAAGAGGGTTGGATGGGAACTAGTTGCATGCAACATCAAATCCATTATCATAACGAGAAGTGTGAATGTGGCATTAAAAAAAAGAAATAATGTATAAATATATACAAACTGTGGCAAGAAAATTAGAAGTAAAAAGTGGAATAAATAAAAAATAGCTCATGGATTTATAGATCATAAAGGTTATATAAGCTCTTGTCTCAAGAATTCTTTTTTTATCATTTGTTTTCATTTTACTTATTTTTATTTTATTTTCCTCCAATTGAATGTAAAACAGTTTCCAACATTTTAAAAATAATTTTTGAGGCTCAAATCCTCTCCTTCCCTCTATTCCCCCTTTCCCCTGGCTGAGATGGCAAGCAAT
Source organism: Gracilinanus agilis (assembly GCF_016433145.1). Taxonomy (NCBI): domain Eukaryota; kingdom Metazoa; phylum Chordata; class Mammalia; order Didelphimorphia; family Didelphidae; genus Gracilinanus; species Gracilinanus agilis. The sequence goes on along the minus strand of NC_058130.1, from coordinate 562,978,441 downwards.
CTGATACTGATTTGACATGCGTAAATTTGTAAAATATTTTCCCGTATTAATACTTTTGTGGAAAGAAACACTCCAAAAAAGCTTGAAAAAACATTTTTTG